>NW_027205972.1:0-9488 GCF_024711535.1 Dipodomys merriami
AAACATAACTGTTTCTGTTACAAATATTAAGTCACTGTCTTGGAACTGGGGCCAGTATTTCTGCCATTGCTGGGATTTGAGCTCACTGTCCATGTAACTCTTTTGCACCTTGGGTGAAGGCTAAGATCCCTGTCCTTGAGGAAAAGATTTTCAAGCTAGAGTTCTCAGGGCCTGAATTAAGACCCTGCAATAGAAAAAATACTTGTGTACACGTGTAATATAAGATATATAGGTAAATATGTATGTATATTTCATATTATGATTATTATTATTAATTTTGTATTTAATTTTCATTTTACTCATTTTATTGTTTATTGTATTTAATATTATTATACACATAATATTTATTATGTTGTGTATATATATATTATAAAATTATAAAAAATAATTCAGTACATTGACTAATTTTCATTAATACTTTATTAAGTTTTGAAATATAATACTTAATTAAATGGAGGCATTTGTCAAGTCATCACATGGTTAGAGTCTGTCCCCAGTATGAGTTTTGTCTTATTTATCTTTGGACAACTTCCTATACAGATTTGTTTAGATGATTTATACTCAGAAGCCTTTTCTTGTGGATAGGCAAGTTGAGGGATAAAATCGTAAGTTTGGGTCTGGAAATGTGGCTTAGTGGTAGAGATCTTGCTCAGCATGCATGAATGCCAGGGTTTGAATCCTCAGTGCTACATACTCAGAAAAAGCCAGAAGCTGTGGTGTGGCTCAAGTGATAGAGTGCTAGCCTTGAGAAAACGAAGCTCAAAGACAGTATCCAGGCCCTAATTTCAAGCTCCAGGTCTGGCAAAAACAATATTCCAGATTCCAGTGGCTCTGGAAACCTACTTTCTCAGGAGGCTGAGATCTGAAGATCACAGTTTGAAGACAGCCTAGGGAAGGAAAGCCTGTTAGACTCTTATCTCCAATGAACCATCAAAAAACCCCATGTGGCACTGTGGGTCAAGTGGTAGAGTGTTTGCCTTGAGCTGAAGCGCTCAGAGACAGCACCCAGGCTTCAGTTTGAGACACACAACTGGAAAAAGATTGAGGGATAATCAAAATAATTTTCCTATTTGCTACTTATGAAAATATTTTTAGGAAAATGAATGCTGATGTACACCAGAATTGGAGTCAGACATCAAGGTTCAAGTGTAGCACATCCATAAGCCCAGCCTCTCAGACTCTAGCACTATAAACTTATGTCCTACAGGGTTCTGAAAGGCACATTGTTGAAAGTCTTAATATGCTCCCAAAGCACTTTGTGATAAGCAGTTGACTTGTATTGTCAATGTCATTACAGTTCTGACCCTAGCAGAGAACCAATACCTCATGCCCATCACCCTTGCTCAGGAGGCTGAGGTCTCTCATAGGGTGAAACCAGCCAAGGCAGGGAAGTCTAGAACATTCTGATTTCCTGTTCTGAAAGGTCAGATGCTTAAGAAATTCCTGTTTCACTTGGTGATGAGAAGTTACTTGCACTCTAAATGTTCTTGGAGTTCTTGAGCTACAGAAGAAGGAAAGAAATACTATTGACCCAATCAGGGTTCAAATGAAGTTCTCAGGATCCAAACCCTAACTCTTTTAGCAGGAAGAACTCCAGTGTAACACTGTATTTGAAGGACAGAAAACAGTTTCAAAAGCCAGGCTAGGTGCAGAGAACTAGGCCTGCAGGATTAGGAGGCAGAATATACACATTCATCACGGAAGTGAGCTGCAAAACCACTTCATTCCAGGCACAGCCAGCAATGGGGGCCTGAAACATTTGTTAGAGTTACAGCAGGATCAGACTTTTCTCAGTCTCTTCAAACAATGACTAATTAACCTTCCTTCCTCATGTGAAGGGAGCCTCAGGCTATCTTTGGATTACCAATAGAGAGCCAGTCTAGTGCTGGAGAGGGGAGGAACAGAGTAGAAAACCCTGCTCTCTGGTCTTAGGGAGTAGGATTTTGACTCTCAATTTGTCAAGTTTGAAGGCCCTTCTATCTCTGCCAGTCCATTCTCCTTACTTCATTCTCTATATCATTAATGCAAATCCCCAGTCCAAGGAGGGGCAGGGCCATTTCTCTTCTGTCTCCAAGCACCTGAGTTAGAACCTGGCTCTGCTCTCTTGACTCTGGGGCTCTTGTATGCCTGAGAAGTCGGACAGAGACAGTCATCCTGCTCTGCATTTGTGTGAAGCTGATGCTGGTGTCCTGGCACACTGCAGCAAGCCTCATGACTGGGAATGTTCCCTTCTTTCCTTCTGACGTCAAAAACAGATTCATCTATCAATTTTCTTTCCTTCCTTCTTTCCTTCCTTCCTTCCTTCCTTCCTTCCTTCCTTCCTTCCTTCCTTCCTTCCTTCCTTCCTTCCTTTCTATCTTTCTTTCTTTCTTTCTTTCTTTCTTTCTTTCTTTCTTTCTTTCTTTCTTTCTTTCTTTCTTTCTTTCTTTCTTTCTTTCTTTCTTCTGTCTTTCTGTCTTTCTTTCTGTCTTTCTTTCTGTCTTTCTCTCTCTCTCTCTCTCTCTCTCTCTCTCTCTCTCTCTCTCTCTCTCTCTCTCTCTCTCTCTCTCTCTCTCTCTCTCTCTGTCTCTCTCGCTCTCTTTATTTCTTTTTATCTATCTACCTACCATCCTACCTAGGTAGCTATCTCTTTGCCAGTTGTTGGGATGAATTCAAGGCCTGGGAATTGTCTCTAGCACTCTGGTACTTGAGCCACAGCACATATTCTGGCTTTGTCTGTGTACAGGTGCCTGAGGAATCAAACCCAGGGCTTCTTGCATGCTAGGCAAGCACTCTCTCATTAATCCATATTCCCAGCTCCTTCATTTTTTTCTTAATGGTAGTTTTTACATAAGTATGCTACCATTTTATGTTCCCAAGTTTAATTTTCTGAATACAGGTTACTTCTAAGAAACCTGATATCTTCCCTTGCCAGATTTGTGATTGTTCCTGGATTGCCCTCATAATAAAATGTAAATAAAGGCTGCTGAGAGCTTCACTGTGCATCATATAAAGACACAGGCCTAGAACCCTGGAAGAGAAAAACAATGGGCCTGAAATGAAGAGAATGATGCAGTATGTACAACTAGCATATCTGAAAAATAAACCACTAAATAAAAGCAGAGTTTGCACTATGGGAGGTAATATATATACACACATAAGTAGGTAGGGAACTGATACATAAACTTGGCCTTCTCTTTTTGAATGTTTTTGTGGCCATCCCAGGATTTAAACTCAGGGCCCGATGTGTTCCTGAGCTGTTTTGCTCAAGGCTGAGTCTTTACCACCACCACAGCTCCACTTCCCACCAGCTGGTAGTTAATTAGACGTAAGCAATTCCCAGGCTTTCCTGCCTGGTCTGGATTGTATCTCCTACTCAGTTTTCTCTCTCAAAGCTGGAGCTCTACCCTCTGGGCCATTGCTTCACTTCTGGTTCTCTGGTGGTTTATTGGAGAAAATAGTCTCAGAGACTCTCCTGCTCTGCTGGCTTGAATGGCGTTCTCCTGAGAAGGCTTCAAATGGTTTCCTCAGGAATTCACTGAGTAGCCACTCCACACAAACCCTTAGTCTAAATCTGGAGGAGTACTAGAGAAAAATGGAAACATTGTTATACCCCAGTCGCAGGACCCCCACCAAAAAGACCACCGAGTGTCAGACTTTACAGCTGTTTTAAGGTTTTATTTAAACGGGCAGCAGCTCGGGTGTCATCCTACACTCCAACACAGCAGCACTTAGGAGAAGAGCCCAAGTGTAAAGATTTGCAGAGTTTATAAAGGCACACAACCAACCAGGTGTTTAGATTACCACCACGTGTTGCTCTGCTAGAAACAAGCAACAAGTGGTCACTGCCTCAAAACTTTAACCCTTCATTCCCCCCCTTGACTTATGGTCTTGTGGCTCCAGCCTCAAACTAAACTCCAATAGCTCTTGATCTTGAACGAGTATGGTCCCTACCTGACCTTAGCCATACTATTAAACAACAATACCAATAATAATCAGCTCATTTTTCTTTTCTTGAGTTGTATGCAGAGTGGTTGGGTAGGATGTTGGAGACTTCCCATGTTTCCCCACGGTTGTCCAGGGCAAAGGGGTCAGCTGGTCTGGGGTGGGAGCAGTGGATCCAAGCAGCAATGCCATCCACCTTAAGGGCAGTAGGTGTAGCCAGTAGCACCATGTAAGTTCCCTTCCACCGTGGTTCCAGAAATATCAGGTTGTGTCTTCCAACAAACACCCAGTCCCCTGGTTTAAACAAATGGCGGGGGGTAGGAATAGAAGCAGAATCATATAATGCTCTAAGCTGGGTCCACATCCTCTTATGCACAATCTGTAGTCAAGCTTACACAGAAATTCAATATCATCCAAATCAGCAAGCAATTCAGTCTGAAGGGTAGGGATAATGGGTGGAGGGTGTCCATACATTATTTCAAAAGGAGTAAAGCCAAGCTGATATGGTGAATTTCTTACTCTAAACAGGGCAAAAGGAAATAGTGATACCCAGTCTGGGCCAGTCTCCAAGGCCAATTTAGTTAAGGTCTCTTTTAGAGTCTGATTCATTCTTTCTACCTGCCCTGAACTCTGGGGTCTATAAGCACAGTGCAATTTCCAATCCATCTCCAGTGCCACGGCTATTCCCTGACTTACTTTTGAGTCGAAGGCTGGTCCATTGTCCTACCCAGTTGTGGATGGGAAGCCATTCCTGGGTAGGATTTCTTCCAGGATCTTCTTAGATATGACGTTCACAGTCTCATGTTTTGTTGGGTAGGCTTTTACCCATCCTGAAAAAGTGTCTACAAAAACTAGCAAATATTTATATCCAAATTTTCCAGTTTTAATTTCTGTGAAGTCTACTTCCCAATACACACCTGGCCTATCTCCATGGAGATGAGCTCCTTTTGTAAACAGTTGATTAGTGGCATTGTTAAGCTGACAGGCTTTAAAATTTTTTAACAATGTTCTCAATGAGTTGATTTCCTTGCCTGATTTTTACTTCTGAGAGTAGGAGCAAGTTCTCCATTCTTTGGGTTCCCATGTGAGAGACCCGATGGATTCTCATAAGAAACCTCTTGCCCAATCTTTGTGGCAAGATAAGCTTTCCCTCACCAGTTTTCCACCAGTCTTTATCTCTTTCTCTGTTTGGGGGTTTATAGGCCATGGAAATTTTCTTTATCCACTCCAAGTCTTCTTGGGAGTACTGAGGCTCAGGAGGCAAACCTTGTGGCCCTGGGCTGGAGGTCCACCTCCTTAGCTGCCTGATCGGCCAAGTTATTTCCTTTGGTTATTGAATCAATTACCTTTTGATGGCCAGGAAAGTGCATAATGGCAATATTTGCTGGTTCCCATAAGGCCCGGATGAGGCTTAAAATTTCTTTTTCGTTTATAATAACCTTTGCCTCAACTGTCAACAGCCCCCTCTGTTGGTAAATGGCTCCATGGACATGCACAGTGGCAAAAGCATACCGACTGTCCTTGTAAATGTTTAGTCTCTTCCCTTATCCCATCTGTAGGGCTTTTGTTAGTGTCACTAGTTCTTCTCTTTGTGCAGACGTTCCCTGGGAGAGTGTTTCTGCCCACACTATCTCAGTGTCCGTGGTGATTGCTGCACTGGCGTACCTTTTTCCCTCTCAAATGAAACTGCTGCCCTCTGTGAACCAGGTATGCTCAGCATGCGATAGTGGCAAGTCCAACCAGTCTAGCCTCTTTTCTTTGGCCTGGTCGCTCTTTTCACACTCAATTTCATGTTCTTTGTCCTTCCATTCCTGTCTTTGCTACTGTCTCTCTCTTATTGTAAACCCTTTCCACTGCAGCTACTAGATCCTTAATAGACTTTTCACTAAGTCTGTCTAGAGCCTGCAACTTTCGCTTTATGTCTGGTGCAGCTTGATTTATATAGGCAAACATAATCATCTGAGCCGACTCCTGGGTCTCAAGATCATACGGGTATATTGACTAAAAGCTTCCATGAGCCACTCAAGATATGCTGCCAGACTTTCACTTCCTCCCTGTCTAACATTATAAACTTTGGCCATATTAGTAGGTTGGCAAGCTGCCACCTTGAGACATGCCAACAGAGCCTGGTGATTGACGAGGAGTCGCTCCCTACTTTCAACTGTATTGTTGTCTCAATTGTTGGTTGGATCTCATGAAAATAGGCAGTGATCAGGGCAGGATCCGTGATAGGTGCTCCTGTGGGGCCAGGGATATGTTTCCGGGCTGCCACTTGGATATAGTCTCTCTCTTCGGTGGTAAAAAGGACCTGTAAAAGCTGACTAAAATCATCCCAATTGGGCTGATGAGTAAAGAGAATAATTTCAAGCAAACAAATTAAATCCTGGTGTTTCTCAGAAAAGGGGGCATTTTGGGTGTGCCAATTGTGTAGATCACTGGTAGAAAATGGCCAATTTTGGAGTTGCTGTTGACCATCTGCATGCACACGACCTATGGTGCGTATGGGAAAAACAGCTGCATTAGAAAAGGGGTTGATCCCACTTTGTCATGGAGTGACTGGCCACTCAGAAACTTTAAGGGCAGGTGCCGAGTGTTTTATAGCTCCCTCCTCCTCTTGACCATTCTCAGGTTCTGCAAAAGGAACCTGGAAAGGAGAATATGGGGGAGGAAACATTTCTTCTTCCAAGTTATCTCCCTGAAAAACCGGGGGGTACCTTTTCTTTCCCTCTGTCTCAGTTACTTTTTGTAAGTCTAGGAGGCTAGATGGAGTGGTGCCTATGGTTTCCAGTCCCGTCAGACGTACAGTCCAAAAAACAACAAACAGTACAAACAAAACACACGCAGGCCTGAGAGTTACAAAAAAGGGCTTACAAAGTGGAGATCTCCCAAATTGGTCCACTGACTACAGTCACAGTGGGGTTCCACACCCAGACCACACAGCAGAAAGAGCAGAGCCAGAGTGGGCGAGTTGCGCCGCTGTTAGAAGGCCCTCTTGGTCAGTTCCAGCCCAACACTGAACCAACCCCCACCCCACAATTCACACGGCGGTGTTCCAAGGACTGCCCCCCCCCGCCACACACAGTGGGGTTCCTAGGACCCCTGCCCCACAAGAGGATCTTGGACATCTCCCAGTTCCTCCAGGGTTGTGGTGCAAGCGCATCTGCCTCAACAACCCTTTACGAATCGGAGTGGCCATCCTCACAAAGGAAAACCAAAGTAAAACAGACAAATGATAGGACAAGACAAATTAACAAAGACAGCTCTGTATTACCTTTGGAGTCTGAGATCTTGGGGGTCTTTGGGGGGATCCCGGACAAGCCCTCACTAATATAGTATACCCAGGTCGCAGGATCCACACCAAGAAGACCATCGAGAGTCAGACTTTACAGCTGTTTTAAGGATTTATTTAAACGGGCTGAGCTTGGGTCTCATCCTACACTCCAACACAGCGGAGCCTAGGAGGAGAACCCCGAGCTCAAGTTTTGCAGGGTTTATAAAGGCACACAACCAACCAGGTGTTTGGATTACCACCACGAGTTGCTCTGCTAGAAACAAGCAACAAGTGGTCACTGCCTCAAAACTTTAACCCTTCACATGAAGATGCTACTAGTGTGTTCTAGACACTTAACGTTGGAGACACAAAACACTCATAATTATTAGATCATTTTATAGGCAAAAGGAGCAATGCAGACTGTATGAGGATCACTCCAGGTTTCAGTCCTCATATACTGAGACAGTAAATTCACAGCAGCTCAATGCTAAATGACAGAACTGGCATGTACTGTGGATATTTGCTCCCAAATCCTGTGACACTCATTTCTCACTTTTGGCCTCAAACCTGTGACCAGAGGGGAAGATGAGGAGAGAAAATCCTTCTAAGGGAAAGCAGCTATAAATAACATTGGATAGTTTGCTTATAAATTAAAACCTTGGGAATGACCCTGTTAAGAAGTCAGATTGTCCAGATTAAAAAATGAAGAAGAGAAGAAATAAGGTGCCAGTGGCTGCTGTCTGTAATCCCAGGACTTCAGGAGGCTGAGATGTAGAGAAACTTAGTTTGAATCCAGCCAGTGTAGGTAAGTCCATGACGCAGTTATTTCTAAGAGATCACAGAAATACCCAGAAGTGGTGCTGTAACTCAAGCTTAATGCAGTACCCTTGAGCAAAAGGAGCCCAGGGACCATGAATAGGATCATATTTCCACCCCAGGACCTGCCCCCTCAAAAAAAGCCTGTACTTCCATGTCTTTGGATTCTTATAGGTGAAATTCCAGAGTAGCTATACTGAATAGCACCAACCTAGGAAATTTGTATTCAGTACAATGAGTTCATAACAGAGAGACTTCTTTCAAGATCGTGCATGTTCCGGGACTCCCCTCACTGTTCACAGTGTAACCTGAGGGTTTCTCTGCATCACAGGCCAGCTGGAGGAAGTCTCTCTCATTGTCTGGACAGGCACACAAAAGTACTCACTCCTGTACAGCTGGGTAACAAACAACTCCATCTGGGCCAGTTAGTGAGGATGAGTGTGAGTTGGCTCTGAAGGTCAGGAAAAAATGGCCTCTTTGTACCCTTAGCTATCTCTCTCCGCAGTGCTCTGTTTTAAAAGGAGACCTTCATTTGTGCCACCTCTCATGGCAGGCCAAGTTCTGTGCACTTATCGTGCCTTTGTGAGACTATATTCTGTTGTTCAGTTACAGTGCTCAATATAATTCAAGAGTCATTCAGGCAGACAACTAAGGCACTGAACATAATGAAATGATTCATTGCAAGCAATGTTGGGCCTATGATGCCTTTCCTATATTTCCGGAAGCTTGGGAAATCCAAGCACATGTTGGATATCACAAAGCTTCCTGTCATCTAGAACTGGTGAAGCTCATCAGGTTTTGAAACCTTTGACTTCTCCTAGCTGGTCCCTGGGTGGCCAGGTTTTGGGGTTGAACATAGGGCCTGAGTGCTGACCATGAGCTCAGTGCAGAAGCCCAGTGCTTTCCCATTTTGTGTAACAACATCTCTTCTGGTCTGTGAGTGTATGTGTGGGTGTGTATGTGTATACACCACGGTGTGTGTGTGCGTGGGTGGGTGTGTGCGTGCACACATATACATGAGTCCTGAAGCTTGACCTCAGGACCTGAGGACTGTACCTAGTTTCTCTTGTACAATGATATCCCTCTCCCACTTGAGCCACAGAGTCACTTCAGGCTTTGTCCTAGTCATATGGTCCTGAGAAATGAAGCCCACGATTTTATATATGCAAAGTATTCTACCACTAAGGCACATTCCCAGCCCTCTATTTCAGCTTTGTTAGTTTAGTTCTGTCTTTTTATTGTTGTTGTTGTCAATTGAAGGAGTTGAAGTCTTGGTGTGGGTGCTGTCCCTGACCCCTTCAGCTCAAGTCTTGTGCTCTACCACTTGAGCCACACAGCTACTTCCGGTTTTCTTGTGGTTCATTGGTGCTAAGTTTCTCAAGGACTTTCCTGCCTAGGCTAGCTTTGAACCATGATCCTCAGATCTCATCCTCCTGAGTAGGTAGGATAACCAACATGAGCTCAAGCACCCAGTTTC
>NW_027205973.1:0-9477 GCF_024711535.1 Dipodomys merriami
TTGGCTTCTGACATCAGGATGATTCTTTTGGCAGTGCTGGGGTCTGAACTCAAGGCCTAGCAGGCCCAAGAGGTGAATGGGTCCATATGAGTAGACCAGCCTGTGAGCCACTAAGGAGCTAGACTGTTCTCAGGACCTGAGATTGAGCCCACAGGTGGGGGTAGGGGGAGAGTGCACAGCAGTCATCCATTCATAAGCTGAAGGTAGTATGCAAATAAGTACATATTTGTACAGAGTAGGAGAGATGGCCACCTTTGATGGAATCGAATCTCCTGTGTGACTACCGATTCTTGGATCTTTCCTGATACCTCCGTTTCACAATTGATGATTATTGTCATGCTTCATCAAATCTTCATTGCAAATAAGCAATATCCCATGATTCTTGCCTATCATTTCCTACACCTATAACACATGAACTACTGATTCAAAGATGACATCAATTGCATTCCATGACTCTTCTAGGTCCATAAACAAATATCTTGGGATCTTCCTCCATACCGTCTTAGTATGGTGACTGAATTCAAGCCTCAGGCCTGGAAAACACACTCTTTATATACATTTTAAAGATAGCACTTATACTTCCATACAGATGTTCAGTCCATATCCTGTTTGGTGTGGTAGGGTTTATACTTCCATAGAGATGCTCAGTCCATACAGTGTTTTGTGTGATTATTCATTTTATTTCTTGTTTTATTCATTTATTTACCATTTATTTTATTGACTCTGATGACACCTATCATTTATTATATTGTTTATATCCTATCACATTGCATCTAGATTTTTAGATGTGTTCTCCATCATGCCAGAAACACAGGGCTCTCCCAGAAATGGAAAACATGTGTCACAGTCGGCTTCTTAATTCAAGATTAAATTTTCACAGTGCTAGGATATGAACTCAGGGCCTAGCTTGCCCAATTCATGAATGGGTGAGTGTGAGCCTGGCAGCCTCTAGCCAATGAAGCTGTCAGGTGGTTCCCAGGTGCTGAGATTGAGCCTCAGGTTTGGCCAAAACAGCAATACATGGATAGGCAGACGGCAATATATAAATAAATATATATTGGTAAAAAATTGCCAGAGCCGACCATGTATTAATGAATGACATCTACTACTTTCCTACCAACTCTTAGGTATTTATTATACTTCCATTGAAGGAATATTATTCTTTTCATGCTTAATAAACTATTAAGATCAATCAGCATCCTAGGATTCTTGCATCCAGTCTTAGACTAAACCACTGCACGAACTACACTTTCAATCAGTATTCCTATGCATAGAAACGAGTATCTTAGGATCTCTGCCACTGGTAGGTGTCAGGACAGGGATTTGAAACTGGGACCTATGTTGATAGGTGGGCCTATTGCTTCCCTGATAGCCCACCAGCCTTCAGCAATGGCAGGTCAGGTCCACTTTGCAGCTGTATCATTCTGAACCAGTAGGGTCACCCTGCAAAGAAAAAAATTATAACCCCCCCAACCCTCTGCAGCTCACTATTTTTGGTGCTGTTCCACGTTTTTTTTCTTCCTGCAAGCCCTCTTGGCTTGGGATCCCAGGATTGGCTATGGGTCCAGAGGCTGCAGCCCAGCCTAGAGATATCATGCTTAGGCAGTTGCCATGATCTGAGTTCAAGACCCCTGGTTGGCAAAAAAAGAACAAACAAACAAACAAACAAATAAATTATTTATCTATTTATTTATGTATTTATTTAACTAAATTGAAAAAATAAAGCTCCATGATTTGGAATTTCTGCTAGTTTTATTTCCTATCCTGGGATTTGAACTCAAGGTCTTGGTAAATCCATAACAATGTGAGGGAAGGTGCAGAGTCACCACTCCTTTAGTTCAAACCCGTGCCAAGCCAAAATTAAAAAAATAAGTCACTGATCTTGGCAGGGGGGAGGTAGTTGTGCAGATGGGAGGGAAGGGATAGTAGGGGGAAAACAAAGGAAGAGGCAACAATGCTCAATAGGAAATGTACTCATTACTTTGCTCATATAACTGTAACCCTATGTACATCATTTTTACAATAAACATCATACAAAAAATAAACAATGAAGTGCTCAGAGAAGCACTTTGGGGGTAAGGGAAAGCTGTCTGAATAGCTGTCCAAAATTCTACACTGTTTTTTCTTTGAAATGTTCAGTATGGAACTGAATGAACATAACTGCTTTCATCAAAAAAATTGTCAGTCTCTTGGAAATAGGGCTAGTATTTCTGCCATTGCTGGGATTTGATCTCATATTCCAGGTAACTCTTTTGCACCATGGGTAAATGCAAAGTTTACTGTCCTTGAGGAAAACAAATTCAGGCTAGAGTTCCCAAGGCCTGCAGTAGGGCCCTGCAATGGAAAAATATTTATGATATATACTTACATATGAATGTTTATTAAATATTATTATTATTGTCATTGTTTTTTATTTATTTTATTTTTATTTTATTCATTTATTCATTGTTTAAAATATTTAGTATTATGCATGCATAACATTTATTATATTTTGTACATCTATTATAAAATTATACACAATAATTTAGGACATGGAGTCATTTTTCATTAATTATTGAGTGTTGAAATATGATACATAATTAAATGGAGGCATTTGTCACAGTCATCACATGTTTAGTGTCTGTCCCAAGTATGAGCTTTGTCTTATTCATCTTTGGACAACTTCTTACAGGGATTTCTTTAGATGATTTATACTCAGAGGCTTTTTCTTGAGGATAGGAAAGTTGAGGGATAAGATAGTAAGAGTGAAGCTGGGAATGTGGCTTATATGTAGAGAGCTTGCTCAGCATGGATGAATGCCAGGGTTTAAATCCTCAGTGCCAAGTACTCAGAAAAAGCCAGAAGCTGTGGAATGGCTCAAGTGGTAGAGTGCTAGCCTTGAGAAACAGAAGCTCAGAGACAGTACCCTGAACCTAGGTTCAAGCCCCAGAAGTGGCAAAAATAATAGGCCAGATGCTGGTGGCTCACACCTACAACCCTAGCTAATCAGGAGGCTGAGACCGCAAGACCACAGTTCAAAGACAGCCTAGGGAATGAAAGCCTTTTAGACTCTTATCTCCAATGAACCACCAAAAGACCCCACGTGGAGCTGTGACTTAAGTGGTAGAGTGTTCACCTTGAGCTGAAGGGCTTAGTGATAGTGCCTAGGCTTGAGTTCGAGACACATACCTGGAAAAAAAGTGAGGGTTAATCAAAGTACTTTTCCTATTTGTTAATTATGAGAACATTTTTCTGTAAAATGAATGCTAGTGGAATCAGAGCTCAATGTTCAAGTATAGCAGATCCATATGTCCAGACATTCAGGCTCTAGCATTAAAACCTTGTGTGCTACAGGGTTCTGAAAGGTCCAATGTTGAAAGGGTTAATATGCTCCCCAAGCCCTTTATGATGAACAGTTGACTTGTATTTTCAATGTTATTACAGTTCTGAACTTAGCAGAGCAACAGAAACTCATGCTTGTCACCCTCGCTTAGGAGTCTGAGGTCTGAGGATCACAGGGTGAAGACAGCCAGGACAGGAATGTTTATGAGGCTCTGACTTCCACTTCACCACAGACAAAGCAGAAAGGGACTTGTGGCAGAGTGCTAGCCTTGAGCCAAAAGAGCCCAGGGACAGAGCCTAGATCCACATTTCAAGCCCAAAATCTGCAAAACATTTAAAGCAAAGGACAGAAAAAGAAGGAAAAAGCCAGGAACTCCCTTTGGGTTTGATCAATCTATTTCTATCTTGGAAGCTCCTGAGGAGCTAGCAGGACAAGCACCAAAGAAGGACATGGACTAGGAGAGCAGGCCGAGTTCAAGGTTCAAGTGTAGCAGATCCATCTGCTACAAGATGTAATCATCTTGTGTCCTCCAGTGGGCTTCCGAAATGTCACATGTTCAAGAATTCCTGTGTTTCCCTTGGTGATGAGAAGTTACTTGCACTCTAAATGTTCTTAGATTTCTCAAGCTATAGAAGCAGGAAAGAAACATCATTGACCCATCCTGGGTATAAATGAAGTTCTTAGGATCCAAGACCTAGACCTGTTAGTAGAAAGAATTCCAATGTACCTCTGTATTTGAAGGACAGGAAACAGTTTCAAAAAAACAGGCTAGGTGCAGAGACCTAGGCCTGCAGGATTAGGAGGCAGAATGTACACACTCAACAGGGAAGTGAGCTGCAAAACCACTTCATTCATTCCAGGCACAACCAGCAATGGGGGAGGGGCAACTTCAAACATTTGTTAGAGTTACACCAGGGTCAGGCTTTTCTCAGCCTCTTCAAACAATGCCTGATTAACCTTCCTCCTTCAGGTGATGGGAGCCTCAGGCTATCTTTAGGTTACCAATAGAGAGCCAGTTTAGTGGGGGACAGGGGGAGGAACAGAGTAGAAAAATCCTGCTTTTTGGTCTTAGGGAGTGGGTTCTTGACTCTCCATCTGTCAGATTTGAAGGCCCTTCTTCTACCTCTGCCAGTCCATTCTCCTTCCTTCATTCTCCACATCATTAATGTAAATCCCCAGTCCAATGAGAGGCAGTGTCCTTTCTCTTCTGCCTCCAAGCACCTGAGTTAGAACCTGGCTCTGCCCTCTTGACTCTGGGGCTCTCCACTGCCTGAGAAGTGAGAGAGAGACAGTCTTCCTGCTGTGTGGTTATGTGAAGGTGATGCAGGTGTCCTGGCACACTGCAGATGGCCTCATGGTTGGGAAGTGTTCCCTTCTTTCCTACTGACATCCAATACCAGATTCACCTATCATCTTTCTATCTATCTATTTATCTACCTATCTATCCATCTATCTATCTATCTATCTATCTATCTATCTATCTATCTATCTATCTATCTATCAATCAATCATCTATCTATCTATCTATCTATCTATCTATCTATCTATCTATCTATCTATCTATCTATCTATCTATCTATCTATCTATCTATCTATCTATCTATCTATCTATCTATCTATCTATCTATCTATCTGTCTGTCTGTCTATCTGTCTATCTATCTATCTATCTATCTATCTATCTATCTATCTATCTATCTATCTATCTATCTATCTATCTATCTATCTATCTATCTATCTATCTATCTATCTATCTATCTATCTATCTATCTATCTGTCTGTCTGTCTGTCTGTCTGTCTGTCTGCCAGTCTGCCTGTCTGTCTGTCTGTCTGTCTGTCTGTCTGTCTGTCGGTCTATCTATCTATCTATCTATCTATCTATCTATCTATCTATCTATCTATCTATCTATCTACCTACCTACCTACCTACATACCTACATGTTATCTCTTTAAGGCCTGGGCACTGTCTCTAGCGCTCTGCTACTTGAGTCACAGCACCAATTCTGGCTTTCTCTGTGAATGTGCAACTGAGGAATCAAACCCAGGGCTTCTTGCATGCTAGGCAAACACTCACTAATCCACATTCCCAGCCCCCTCATCTTTTTCTTAATGGTAGTTTTTACATAAGTATGCGACCATTTTTCATCCCCAGGTTAATTTTTCTGAATACCTGTTATAACTATGAACCTTGATCTTCTCTTCCCCTGCCTGATTTGTGACTGTTCCTGCGTTGGCCTCATAATAAAATGTAAATAAAGGCTTCTGAGAGCTTAAGTGTGCATCATATAAGGGTGCAGGTGTGGAGCCTTGGAAAGAAAAGTGGTGGGCCTGAAATGAGAATGCTGCAGTATGCACAATGAGCATATCTGAAAAATAAATCAGTAAGTAAAAGTAAAAGCATTTATATGGTCTGTTTGTAGTCAGGGAAGTAATATACACACATAAGTTGGTAGGAGGACACTGATACATAACTTGGCCTTCTCTTTTTGAATTTTTTGTAGGCATCCCAGGGTTTAAACACAGAGCCCAATGCATTCCTGAGCTATTTTGCTCAAGGCTGAGGCTCTACCACCGCCACAGCTCCACGTCCAGCCATCTGGTCAATAATTGGACATAAGCGCCCCCCAGGTTTTCCTGCCTGCTCTGGACAATATCTCCTACTTGGATTTCTCTCTCAAAGCTGGAGTTCTACCCTCTGGGCCACTGCTCCACTTCTGGTTTGCTGATGGTTTATTGGAAATTAGAGGCTCACAGACTTTCCTGCTCAGGTTGGCTTTGAATGGAGACACTCCTCATTTTTGGCTTCAAACCTGTGGCCAAAGGGGAAGATGAGGAGAGTAAATCCTTC
This sequence comes from Dipodomys merriami, assembly GCF_024711535.1. Taxonomy (NCBI): domain Eukaryota; kingdom Metazoa; phylum Chordata; class Mammalia; order Rodentia; family Heteromyidae; genus Dipodomys; species Dipodomys merriami. Next base: position 6,169 of record NW_027205973.1, read on the forward strand.
TCAGAGAAACCAGCTATGAAGAACATTGGGTAGTTTACTTATAAATTCAAACCATTGGAATGACCCTGCTAAGAAGTCAGATGTCCAGAGTAAAAACTGAAGAAGAAAAGAAAGGCAAGTGCCAGTGGCTGCTAACTGTAATCCAGGCTCATCAGAAGGCTAAAATGGGGCTGTGACTCAATTTTAATGTGCTACCTCTGAGCAAAAGGAGTTCAGGGACAATGGCTAGGGTTAGTGTCCAACCCCAGGACCTGCCCCCCACCAAAAATAAAGACCGTGTAGCTCCAGGTGAATCTCCAGAGTAGCTATGATGAATGGCACTGAATTAGGAAATTTGTTTTAAATACAATGATTTCATAGCACAGAAAGTGCTTTCAAGACATTGCATGTTCTGGGGCTCCCCTCACTGTTCCCAGTGTAGCCTGAGGGTTTCTCTGCATCCCAGGGCTGTTGGAAGAAGTCACTCATTGTCTGGACAGGCAGACAAAAGGCCTCACTCCTGTACAGCTATGTAACCAACAACTCCATCTGGGCCAATTAGTGAGGATGAGTGTGGGTAGGCTGTGAAGGTCAGGAGAAAAAGACCTCTTTGTACCCCAAGCTATCTCTATCACCAGTGCTCTGTTTTGACAGGAAGCCTTCATTTATGCCATCACCCTTGGCAGGCCAAGTTTCCTGAACGTATCCTGCCTTTGTGAAACTATATTCCGGTGTATAGATACAGTGTTCACTATAATTCAGGAGTCCTTCTGACAGACAACTAGGGCACTAAACCTAATGGAATGTTTAATTGCAGGCGATGATGGGACTATGATGCCTCTCCTAGGTTTCTGGAACCTTGGAAAATCCAAGCACATGTCGGATATCACAAAGCTTCCTGTCATCTAGGGCTGGTAAAGCTCATCAGGTTTTGAAACATTTGACCTCTCCTAGGTGGGCCCTGGGTGGCTAGGTTTTGGGGTGGAACACAGGACCTGGGTGCTGAAGATGAGCTCAGTGCAGAAGCCCAGTGCTCTACCATTTGGTGTCACAGCTTCACTTCTGGTCTGTGTGTGTGTGTGTGTGTGTGTGTGTGTGTGTGTGTGTGTGTGTGTGTGTGTGTGTCCGTGTGCATGTGTGCATACACCAGTCTTGCAGATTGAACTTAGGACCCTAGCAGTGTACCTAGTTTATCTTGTACAAAGATATCTATCTCCCACTTGAGCCACAGAGACTTTTCAGGCTTTTTTCTAATGGTGTGGTCCTGAGAAATCATGCCCAGGGTTTCATATATGCAAAGCACTCTACACTTAAGGCCCATTCCCAGGCCTCTATTTCAGATTTGTTAGTTTGTTTCTGTCTTTTTCTTATTGTTGTTGTTGTCTGTTGTAGCAGTTAAAGTCTGGACCTGGGTGCTGTCCCTGAGTTCTTCAGCTCAAGTGTTGTGCTCTACCACTTGAGCCACAGCACCACTTCAGGTTTCCTTGTGGTTCATTGGAGTTAAGTATCTCAAGGACTTTCCTGCTCAGACTAGCTTTGAACCATGTTCCTCAGATCTCATCCTCCTGAGTAGCAAGGATGACAGGCATGAGCCACAAGCACCACACTTCCACTTCAGGTGTCTGGAGATAATTGTCTCATGGGACCTTTTGTGTTTGAGATAGTTTGGAACCCAGATCCTCAGATCTCAGCTTCCTGAGATGGCATGATGACAGACCTCAGCTATAGACCCCTAGGCTGTGGCACTCTGCTGCAAAGGGCTCCTTGGCTCCACGTGGTGGAGGGCTATCCATGAGCCCAGAGATAAGGGTCAGTGCCTAGGGCCCAAGTTCAAGATTCATGACTGAGAAAATACAGAACAAAACAATTGTCTGCATGAGACAACTCACTAGTCTTCAGTAATACATAATTTTGTCCATGCCATGGTGACACATCTGATCCACAATATACTTTTGTTTTTAAATCAAACTTCTTTTTTTTCTTTATTGTGAAAATACCATACAGTTACAATTACCTCGGCAAAGTATTGAACACATTTCTTAGTAAACATTGTTGCCTCCTTCTTTGTTTCACCTTCCTATCCCTTCTCCCTCACTCCCAGCCACCAAAGTTGTAAAGTTCGTTTTTAGACGTAATGAATTGTACATCTCATTGTGGCAATGGGTCCACCTGTATCCCTATTTAAACGATTTGCTTTTTCCCTTCCCCTCCACAAATTATACGAACATCAAATACAGTGAAAACAAGGGTTATACTGTGGGGGAGAGACCTACAATGCAACAAATAAATCATCCTATAAATATATTATAAACAACCGCATGAAATAAAAAGAAAACATTTGAATCCTTATGGTGTGGTTCATTTCGTCTAAGAGCAACATATCTGACATTACCTGCTTGTCTCATGCATATACTGGTTATTGCAAATAAGGAAAACCATAGGACCTATGTTTCTTTAGGCCTGTCTTACAACACTTAATATAATTTTTTCCAAGTCTTTCCATTTCCTAACAAATGTAGCAGTGTCATTTTTTCATATATATATATATATCACATTTCGTCTGCAAAATCATCTGAGTTGTGGAGCTCTTACAAGGACCAGATGAATGAATGCACCCTATAAAGGACACAGCACGTGAAATTTTGCATGACTCCGCACACAGCACCCAATGTAGTACTCAGCACACTGCACCCTTTAAAGTACTCAGCACATAGCACACTGTGCAAGACTCAGCACAGAGCACCCTATGAAGGGCTCAGCACATAGCTCTATTCCATAAATTGTCATTAGAATTAGGGTGGTTTCATCAGTATCATCCTTCTTTGAGGAACATTTCACAAACCACACAAGATCACATCTAATGGTTTAGAGGGGTGTTTTTATTTGAGGGGGATTACCCATGGGGCTTGAACTCAAAGCATGTGGATACTGTTCTAATAACATTTGCTCAGGGCTAGAGCTCTGCCACTAGGAGCCACGTTTTGAAGGGTCTCACAGACTTCCTGCCAGGGCTGGGTTTTAAAGCCCCCAAACAGCTAGGATGATGGGGTTAAACCAGCCATCAGCGTCTGGTTCGGTGCAGCTGGGTTGCAGCAGTTTTCATATGGCTAAGTCAGGTTAAGTGGCAGCTGTCAGCGCCAGACTCCTAGCTTGCTCTGTGATTATGTATTTGAAGTCCTGTCCTTATATCATTGCAGGTAGAACATTCTACCTTTATTTTGGCAGCAGTCCTGGGGCTTGAATAAGGGCTTAGAAAATGTCCCTAAGTGTTGGTGCTGCAGGCTAGCATTCCCTTGATTGAAAAACAGCAGAACTTCTGGATTTTCTGTT
>NW_027205974.1:0-9342 GCF_024711535.1 Dipodomys merriami
CAACTTTGGTGGGGGGGGGGAGGATTGGGTGAGGGGCCGGGGGAGACTGGGAAGGGATGGGAAGGGGAACAAAGGAGGAGGCTACAATGCTTGATAAGAAATGTACTCATTATCTTGCCCATGTAATTGTATCCCCTCTGTACAGTGTTTTCACAATAAAAAATAAATTAAAAAATAAAGATGTCTTGAAAGTCACCTTTCTACACACTCATGCTTTTCCCTCAAGTAAATCAAAGAATTTAAAATAATTAACATTTTAAAGCTAATGTGCAAAAATGCACATAAATGGTCTAAAAATATAATCTTACCAAGCAGATATTTCCAAGAATTATTTGCAGTGTAAGGCACCACCTTCACCCAATGTCATACAACATGTATCTGCCAGTAGCATAACCCAAAACTAGGCTAAGGAATCTAGTATCTGCTACCATACTTTTTTTTGTCAGTCATGGGGCTTGAACTCTGGGCCTGGGGACTGTCCCTGAGCTCTTCAGCTAAAGGCAAAGGCTCTATTAATTGAACCACAGCACCATTTTTTGTTTTCTTTGGTCAATTGGAGATAAGAGTTTCATGGACTTTCCTTGCCTGGGCATACTTTGAACTGTGATCCTCAGATCTCAGCCTTCTAAGTAACTAAGATTACAGGCGTAATCCTCCAATGCCCCACTGCTACCATACTTTTGAATGTCCTTTGTCTAACACTATTTGTCTTAACAATTAGTTGAAATCTATAAACAATATAAAATTTGGAATAAAACATTTACCAATAATACAAAAAAGTTCTCTTTCAGCATGTGTTTAAAATAATTGTATTTCTGTATATATGAGGAATTAGATTAAATTAATTCCTTTCATTTCTGATCAATATGTATAACACCACTGGTCATGTCAGGCTTGGAAGGCACAGAATAGACTTTGACACATTAAGCACTAGAATTGATCCAAGCACTGCCCATAAGAAGAACAACCATAGGGCTATGAAGGTGGCTCAGTGGTAGAGCTCTTGCTTTGCATGCATGAGGCCCTGGGTTCGATTCCTCAGCACCACATAAGCAAAAAGAAAAAAAGCCAGAAGTGGCGCTGTGGCTCAAATAGTAGAGCTCTTGCCATGAGCTGAAGAGCTGAAAGGCAGTGCCCAGGCCCAGTTTCAAGCCCCACGACTGACAAAAAAAAAAAATCTTTCCATTTCCTAACAAATGTGGTAGTGTCATTCTTTCTGATGGAGGCATAGAATTCCATTGTGTATATATACCACATTTTCTTGAGATAATCAACTACTGAGGGACATCTGGGTTGGTTCCATATCTTAGCTATGGTAAATAATGCTACAATAAACATAGTTGTGCTGGTAGTTTTGTGTGGTCTTGTTTGTGATCATTTGGGTAAATGCCCAAAAGTGGGATTTGTTAGGAAATGGAAAGACTTGGAAAAAATTATATTAAGTGAAGTAAGCCAGGCCCAAAGAAACATAGGCCCCATGGTTTCCCTTATTTGCAATAACTAGTATATGTCTGAGAGAAGCAGAAAAGGTCAGATATGTTGATGTTAGGTGAAATGAACCCCAAGATAAGTATTCAAATGTTTTTTTCATACAATTGTTTCTAACATATTTATATTGCTTTGTATGTCCCTCTCCCAGCATATAACCCCTGCTTTCACTGTATTTGATGTTGGTATTATTCGTGGAGGGGAAGGGAAAAAACAAATGGTTTAAATAAGGATACAGGTGGACCCATTGCAACAATGAGATGTACAAGTCGTTATGTCGAAAAACAAACTTTACAACTTTGGCGTGGGAGAGGGGTTGTGGGTGGAAGTGGAGGGGGAGATAAGAGTGGGCAGGGGGAGGGGGTAAGGAGGGGGGATATGTGAAGGTATAGGAAGGGGTAACAAAGGAGGAAGCAACAATGATTGATAAGAAATGTACTCATTGTCTTGCCCATGTAATTGTAAATCTTCTGTAGGGTATTTTCATAGTAATAAAAAATTAGAAAAAAAACAGTGTGATTTAGTGCTACTGAAAATATAAAAATTTGATAAAATTACAACTCTCTTAATTCATTTGTCCATTCAACTATAATAGAGGGGGGCGAATAGTGTCTCAATCCTTTAATTCCAGCTGCTCAGGACATTGAGATCTGAACATATTGACAGGGAATTCTGTGAGACTCTTCACCAGACAGCTAGAAGTGGAGATATGGATCAATTTGTAGAGTGCTTGCTTTCAGAAAATAAGTTGAGGAAAGCAGCTGTACCCCAGGTTCAAACCCCAAAGCTAGCAAAAATTAATTAATTAAATTTATAGAGAAATAAAGTATTATGAACTGTCATCTAAATAATATTGTATATATAAGTATATAAATGTGACAATTCTATAAACATATTTATTATTATCTATTTGATTGATAATCATTTATTTTCATTATATATTACACTAGGTTATATTATATTTATTATATTTTATTATGTGTTTTATATATTATATAATATAGTATAAATTTATATTATAAATACATTATATATTACATATACTAATCATATAATATACACAATTATATAATAAGTAATGTTATACTACATCTATAAGATAATTAAATATATTTGAAATATATACTGTAAAACAATATATATGTATATATATTAGAAACGGTCATCTAAATACAAGCAAATGTTTATTCCTTCCCTCTAGAGTAGATTCGTGTATCATACTGAACTAATGATTTATATATTGACATATTTAAAGATGTAAGCCATCAGGCCAAGGAGTGAATAAAGGCACCTTTTGTTGCAGAATAGATTGCATACACAATATTAGGTAAATGATAACAGGTTGCTTTCATTTACCTAGTATGAGTAAGATAACAAGTTGTTATCATACTGACAGGAATAACATAAAACACAGAGAATCTCCCTGGTGAGGCTGACACTTGTGTATAGTCCTAGATATTTCGAATGTGGATATCTGAGAATTCATGTGTGAAGCGAGTCTGGACAGAAAGTTCATAAAACTCTCATCTCCAATTAACCAGCAACAATCCAGAAATGGAATTGTGGCTCAAGTAATAGGATGCCAGCTTTGAGTGTAAAATGTCAAAGGAGAGTGCAAGTCCTTTCATGCAAATTCCAGAAATGGCATGAAGAATAAAAATCAAAACCAAAGCATAAAACACATCGAAACACAAAAGGACAAAAGTTATGCAAACTTAAATGCTACATTGAGAGATAGAGCACACTAAATACAAAAAAAAATGACATTTAGACATTTTCACTCAATTGAAAAATAAACCAGGATAAGGTGGTATATATACACAATCGAATTTTTCTCATCCATTAGAAAGGATGATACTGCATCATTTTAAGGAAATGGTAGGACCTTGTAAAAACTCGATTAAGTCAAGAGAAACTAAGAATGTATGTTTTGTCTCACCTGAGGAAGATAGAATTAATCTCTAAATATACAATAGACAATTGGGTACACTTGGTGTATATAAGTGTAAGGACTGAAATATGATAGATTCATATTAGAAATTAAATGATATAATTTATTAGAAAAACTAACTTATAGTCCAACAAAATAAACACTAGGAATCAAGTAATCATAGGTGTGTGAGATCAAGACCAGAAAGGCAAATTAATGAAGAGGTGAAGAAATAGGGGCTGAAAAGGTGGCTCAGTGGTAGAGTGCTTGCCTTGCATGCATGAGGCCCTGGGTTCAATTCCTCAGCACCACATAAGCAGAAAAAAGATAAAGTACCACTGTGGTTCAGGTGGTAGAGCACTAGCCGTGAGTTGGAGAGCTGAGGGACAGCACCTAGGCCAAGAGTTCAGGCCCCTGACTAAAAAAAAACCAATGTGGAGAAATAGTTATAAAATCAAATTTGCAACTAAAATTAATTATTGTAAATATGCATTTAATTTTACATATATTTATTGTTTATAACTATAGTCTTTTTGTACTTCTTGCCTTTTTTGCTTTTAAATTCTTTCAATCTCTTTGTTGTGTGGAAAATGCACAGACCATGTTACCTTTACCTATGCCTCTTGTGTTGCTGAGATTAATGGCATGAGTCACCATGCTTCACTTATTTGTGCAGATTGGGACTTGTAAAGTTTTGTCTAGGCTATGTTCAAAGTGTGATACTCTTGATCTCTGATTTCTGACAGTGATCATAGATATGAGCCGGCACATAAGGCCATTTATCCCACTTGGAAGACATGAAGTTTAATTTCCCAAATGACATACAAGACGACAAACAGAAAAGTAATCCCTTAATTCTGGTAAAGATGAGTTTCTAATGTGAAACAAAATTACTTTTTAAAATATCTGACTATTGTTGGCTGGGAAGATGGCTCAGTGCTAGAGCGCTTGCCTTGCATGCATGAGGCTCTGGGTTCCATTCCTCAGCACCACATAAGCAGAAGAAAAAAAAAGCCGGAAGTGGTGCTGTGGCCCAAGTGGTAGAGCACTAGTCTTGAGCTGAAGAGCTGAGGGACAGCGTCCAGTCCCAGAGTTCATGCCCCACGACTGGACCCCCCAAAAAAAAGTTTATAAAAAAAATCTGACTATTGTAATTATATTTTCAATCTTACCCTATATTTTAACATAAAAAAACAGTGATTAAACTCAAATTTCAGGTATGCAACTGTGGCTTCCACCTGTAATCCTAGTTACTTGGGGGACAGAGATCCCAAGATCATGGTTAAAAGCCAGCCTGGGAAGGAAAGTCTGTGTGACTCTTATCTCCAAAATTAATCACAGAAAAAACCTGAAGTGTCACAGTGGCTCAAGTGTCAAGCCAAAAAAGCCTAGGAACACTGACTAGACCCAGAGTTCAAGCCCCAAGACTGGCAAAAAGAGACTATTATTGCCTTTAATCATTCATTTGGATCACCTATACTGAGAGCAGGCTATTGGAGTTCACATAATTAACTGAAGAGGTAGAATTTGAGAGTATCATAGTTCAGAATCAGTCTGGGAAGGGAGGTATTAAGATTTCCATATCACTGTAAAGCCAGGCAGGTTGGAATGCATTCATGATCCCAGCTACTTGGCAGACCAAAGTAAGAATGAGCTTAGCCTAGCTTCTGTTTGACCATCAACAAAATTGATAATGTATTGGCAAAATCAGTAAATAAAAAGATTGTTGATGTGTCTTTATTTGTAGAATACCTGTCTCGCAAACAAAATATCTAAATTAAAATTAAATTAAAATTAAAAGAAAGTGAAAGGAAGGTGAGAAGGAAGGAGGGTGGGAGGATAGGAAGGAAGGAAGGAAGGAAGGAAGGAAAAAGGGAGAAAGAGAAAGAGAATGGTAAAAAGAAATATAGAAAACATATAGTCAACATGTGTTAGATGTTAATAGTGACACTATACCATGATAGATATAATTGTCATCATTTATTTCTAGGGGAAGCCTAGATAAAACAAGAGCAGATTTCAGCCATGGATACATGCATGTGTTCACCATCCACGAACTGTTACTGCTGCCTCCTCCTGGACCAGAAGACATCCAAATAAACAAAAATAAAGCCTAAATAAAACAATAGCATACATATACAGAGCTTTGGTAAAACCCAGGCCTGGCTTACAGTGTTGGACCAACAGGATTGCATATCTAGTGTTATTTCAGGTATGGTAAAGTCCATGAACCTAATGATCTTACAATGATGAAATTGCCTAACCACATAGTTCCCTGGGCATATCACTGCTGAAACAAACATTCAGTCAGAGGTTAACAAAAGTAATATTTACAATGAAATAGACTGAACAACATGACATTTTGATCAAAGATATTTTTACCTGATTCGTTGTATTTCTTAAAGTCTCCAGTTATATATCACACATACAAAGTTCCTGATTCCCTTCTGCTTCATTATTGTCTTTTTTGTTTGTCTGTTTCAGAAATACACAGGGCATTTCTTATATTTTTGTCTTATGTAATAATTATATAATTATGTAATTATATAATTATACTTTTCTATTTCTAAATTTTACCTGTATAATCACAATTCATTTTTTTCCAAAGGGCACCTTAGTGGAAGAAGGAAACGGAAAGTTAATTCTGGTACTTAGAGAACTTCTGTTATTAAAACTCCAGTACATGTATGGAAAGGAACTCTAAAATTATACTTTTGCACACTAATACTCTTTCCTCAACCAAAATAGCTAATATTCTTAAAGTTAATGGGCACAAATGTGCATAAATTTTTTTAGAAATAAAATGAACACTTATGAAACATTACTGATACTTGCAAAGAATGCTTTACAGTATAAGATAACACCTTCACACAATATGTATCTGTCTGGTACTATAACCCCAAACTAGACTATGGCATCTAATAACTATCACACTTGGATGTTTTCTTTTTGTAAAACTATTTTATCGTGTTGAGTAGTATGAATTGTATACCAATTTAAAATCACATTTGGAATAAAACAGGTACTAGGTAAGACTTTTGTGGATGAGGTGGTGTGGGGTTTCCAATGAAGCCCTCTCGGTTCATAGGAAGGAGTTTGCACTGCCACAGCCTCTGTGGTGGAGCAGGGTAGGGCTTTGAGAGTGGAGGCCAGGCTGGGTAGGGCTTTGAGACATTTGGGCGGGGGGTAGGAAGTAATGGATTTGTTAGGGGTTGAGTTTCTGGTGGAGCAGGACAGGGCTTTAGGAAGGAGGCTGACAGGTATCCCAGTGTCCAGTGCAAAACGGCAGGGTTAAAGGGAAGATGTTGTTTGCAAGGCCTGGCTAAGAGAAGAAGGCTGCAAGTGAGGAGGTGTAATGACCTGTGAGCGAGAACATCCACATAAGCACAGCTAAAGGTGTCAACGGTGCTTTACTAATATGTCTGCAACCCTGTCCTAGGTTATTAAAATTAGGAGCAACTGCAAACTCCAGGGGGTAAGTTGTTTTCCTTTTTCCTCTTTCTTGCAAGCCTCACCTCTCCACTCTCCACTGACCTCTTTTCAGGCCTCCTGCCTTGTCACAGGCCTCTCCACCTCTTCACAAGCCGCTGGGCTCGCTGAACTCCTCTCCACTCTTCACAGGCCTCTGAGGTCTCTGCAGGCCTTTCTGGCCTCTGTTCAAGCCTCTGCTCCTCTCAAGCCTCTCAGCTCTGCCCAGTTCTCTCAGCTGCCTAGGGCTTCCCCAGGCCTCCCTGCCTGCCTGGACCTTTTCTGGCATTCTCTGGCAGCCTGGGATTTCCCAGACCTCTCCTTGATCCAGTTTCCTCAGGCAATCCCGGGCTCTTCTCAAGCCTTAGGAGAGCCGGGCACTGCTCTGCTCCAGGAGCCATGTCTCTTGTCACGTGTCTGTTATGGCATCTCATTCTTTCCATCCCCTTGGAAGCCCCTCTTCCTATATCTGGTGGCCTGTCCCCCAAGCCACCCTTTGACACTGCTACCCCAAGTGTCCTGGCATACATGAGGGTGGCATCAGTGTGGGGCAGGACATCCTCGCCCCTCAAGCTCTCACAGAGGTTACTTAGAGGAAGGGTTACTGGTGGAGCGCTGTGGGCCTCCATGGGATAGGCAGGGTGGGATTTCCCGTCTAGCAGGGTGGGAAATTTGAGGGAAGAGGCTGATGGAAGGCAGGGTTTCTGGTGGAGGAAGGCTGGGCTGATGGGGAGGCTTTTGAGGGGTGTGGCTTTGAGAGGGAAGGGCATGTTATGAAGAAGTGGGCTAGTAAAGAGCAGGGTTTCTGGTGGAAAACCCCGTATTTTCTGGCATGTGGTATAGTGGAAGGGTTTCTGACAGAGCAGAAGGGGGCGGCAATGAATGAATGAGCCTTGTCAGTATAGGGCTTTGAGAAAGCAGGGTGAAGATCCAAAGGACCAGACTAGTTAGAGTGGGGTTTTTGGTGAATCCAGCCAGGACTTGGAGAGGTGGAGTAAGTTTGATTGGGGATTTCAGTTATGAGGCAGGATATTTAAGGAGCCTACTGTGGGCAGGGTTTCCAGTAGGGCAAGGCAAACCTTCAAAGAAGGGAATAGGGAAGGACATGGGTTTCCAGTTGAGCCTGGTAGGCTTCAAGAAGGAGGCCAACTGGTGGAATGGTTTCCAGTGGAGCAATGTGGGCTTCCAGAATGAGCAAGGATGATGGGGTTTTCTGGTGGAGAAGGACAGTACTTGGAGCCTAGAGGCTAGTTTAAGGTGGGGCTTTCAGAAGGTGGTAGGGCTACAATGGTTTAGGATAATTATATGCAGGGTATCTTATGGAACGGAGTGTGGATTCTCCAGAGGAGCCCAACTAGTTGTTGGATGAGGAGCCCAGCTGAGGGTTGGGTTAATGGGGGAGAAAGGCAGGACGTGGAGTGAGTGGATGGGGAGGTGGGAAAGTATATTGTGGAGCACAGCAGGCTTTCCAGGGAGGAGGTGGGCTGTATGAGTAGCTTCTAGTGAAACAAGGCAGGGCTTCAAGGGCAAGTATAGGGTGGTGGATGGATTTTGATGTAGCAGGACAGGGCTTCATGGGAGGAGTTTAGTTCAGGGAAGGGTTTTGAGAGGATTGGCTGGGTTGTAGGAGTAGCTAGTTATGGGGGGGGGGAGAAGAAAGAGGGGATGTTCCCCTGGAGCCTTTAGGGAGTTTGAGGGAGAAGACTGGTTTGAGGGAAGGGTGGGGTTGGAGGGTTAGTGGCAGGGCAGCCAGAGAATAAGAGTGGGCATTCAAGGGAAGAGCTGAATGGAGGTGAGGTTCTGGGTGGAGCAAGTTGGGCATTGAGGGAGGAGATAGGTTTCTGGTGTGGCAGAGAAGGGAGGAGATGGAGTGGAAGAGGGATTTCCAAGTAGCAGTGCAAGGATTTGAGGAAGGAGGCTGTTTGCATGCAGGGCTTTGAAAGTTTATAGCAGGGCTACTAGAGTGTAGGTTATTTGAAGGTGGGATTTCAGGTGGAGCAGGACAGGGTTTCGAAGGAGGAGGCTGACTGGAAGTGGGTCAAGTTGAGCTTGTGAGAGGAGGTAGGATAGAGGCAGGACTTCGAGGGTGAAGGGAGAGGCTATAAAAAACAGCTACTACTAATAAATGTAATACAAGAATACCATTTTCAGTCAGTGTATAATTAATTCTATTTCTATATGTATGAGAGAGATATTAGATAAACTAACCAAGTAATAATTCCTTCCTACTGAACTTTTTCTTTGTATTAATTGAGTGAGAATAAAACCACAGGCCACGTCAGGCTCATAGGCACACAGTAGACTGACACATGAAGCACTGGATTTGATTACCTAGCAACACCTTTAAGAAACACAAAAATTTGAAACTCTCTCCGTGGGTCATAATGGACACTCTATTGACTGAAAATTGTGAATAAATAGAAAATTTTCTTGAACTTTTTGGAAATATTAATCTA
>NW_027205975.1:0-9320 GCF_024711535.1 Dipodomys merriami
AGGGCTTCATGCATGCTAGGCAAGCACTCCACCACTAAGAAAAATTCCCAGCCCCATGTATTACTTTGAATACATTAATCCTAATCTTCACAGACATTACTAGCAAGATAGTATTTGTCAGGCCGCTGGAGGGGAACAGGCTGCAGAGAAAAGCCACTTCCAACTGAGGAAGGCCACCTTATCAAAAACATCTGACTCACCCATTCTCAAGAAGGCTCAAACTGGCAAAACAAGCTACATGCTAATGGTACCCTCCCCCCACCTCCAGTAAAAGTTCTGCTTTTACCCCACCTATAAAAACCGGGGCTGGGAAGGTGGCTCAGTGGTAAAGTGCTTGCCTTGCATGCATGAGGCCCTGGGTTCCATTCCTTATTCCTCAGCACCACATAGGCAGAAAAAGCTGGAAGCGGCGCTATGGCTCAAGTGGTACTGCACTAGCCTTGAGCTGAAGAGCTGAGGGACAGTGCTTAGGCCCAGGGTTCAAGCCCCACAACCAACAAAGAAAAAAGAAAACCCTGCTTCAATTAAACTTAGCGCAACCTCTCTGATCTGGACCAGGGAGTTCACCCATCAGCGTACCCAATGAAATTTTCCTTTACCACCTTTACCTCTTTTTGTGTAGTCTTTTCTTGCCTAAAACCTTGCAGTATTAGGACTAGCCCTCACAGAGGCAAACACAGGTCTCAAGGCAGATGCAGTTTACAGGTTGGTGGGAGATGGCAGACCATGTATTTATGGCTTGAAGGCAATAAAGCAGTATTTTTTTTAATGTTGCTTCATATAACAATAGTCTACATTTCGGACTGAAAAATCTATCGCACTTTAAAAGAGTCATCAGACTGTCAAATGAAGATAAAGATTCAGAGAAATCAAGTGAAGTCACAGAGCTAGTGTATGTGTATGCACACGTGTAGTTCCAAGTCAGATCCTGATGGCTTATGCCTATAACTTAGCTACTGAGAATGCTGGGAACGGAAAATCATGATTTGAAGCCAGCCCAGGCAGACAAATCTGAGAGATTCTTAGCTCCAATTAACCTGCAGAAAGCTGGAACTGGAGATGTGGCTCAAGTGGTAGCACACCAGCCATTCGTGAAAAAGCCAAGTGAGAATGAGAGACCCAGAGTTCAAGCCCAATATTGGACACCCCACAAAAAAAGCACCTTCCAACAGGGATATCCCAACCTACAGCTTCAAACCATTACAATATGCTGCTCATATCACATACTGGCTCTCAAAAGGAGGATGAGCTAGAAAAGGGACATGGATAGCTATAAAACCCGCCTTAAGAAAATGGCTTGTGTTGGGGCTGGGAAGGTGGCTCAGTGGTAGAGCGCAAGCCTTGCATGCCTGAGGCCCTGGGTTTGATTCCTCAGCACCACATAAGCAAAAAGCAAAAAGCCGGAAGTGGCGCTGTGGCTCAAGTGGTAGAGCGCTAGCCTTGAGCTGAACTGCTGAGGGACAGCGCCCAGGCCCAGAGTTCAGGCCCCATGACCGGACCCCCACCTCAAAAAAAAAGAAAGAAAATGTCTTGTGGACTGGGAATGTGGCTTAGTGGTAGAGTGCTTGCCTTGCATGCATGAAGCCCTGGGTGTGATTCCTCAGTACCACATAAACAGAAAAAGCTGGAGGTGGCGCTGTGATTCAAGTGGTAGAGTCCTAGTCTTGGGCAAATGAAGCTCAAGGATAGTGCCCAGAGCGTATGTTCAAGCCACAGGACTGTGAAAGAAAGGAAGGAAGGAAGGAAGGAAGGAAGGAAGGAAGGAAGGAAGGAAGGAAGGAGCAAGCTAGTTCCATGTCCATGACTCACCCTTTGACTGTGGGCTTCAGAGGGTCATTTCTACAGTATGTATGAAGGATGGGGAGACTGGGGAGCTAAGGTGTTCCACAGCAGCTCACATGGTTTGGACATAGGACACAGAACTCAAGGTAGGGCTTCATGAGACCATATAAACAAGTTTCACAATAGGTGCTTATTATAAACTAGCAACACAGAATCTCTTAAATGACTAAAAACACACAGTGAGTGCTGGAAAGGCCCACCAACTTGTAAAACTCCCATTTCCTCTTCCTCCCTTTTGCTTTGGCTTTGGGTGTGCAATGAGGAAGTGCCTCATTGCCTGACAATGAGGCAGATGTGGGACAACAGGCTATTTTTCTGCTGGCATGTGAGTCACTCTAAGGTTTATTCTAGTGAATCACTTCTCCCTCCTCCACTTCCCTCCCTTCTAGAGCTCCTAATCCACCACCCCACATTGTACTCCAAAGCTGACGTGGTGAGTGCCATACCCAGTGGCCTACTTCCTTTATGGCTTCCTTAGGCAACTTATCTAACTCCCCAGGTTCTCTTCTGCCCAGTTCTGAGCTAGTTGGGAAGCATTCGACAGGCATGACATCATCCTAACTGTAGGATTCAGATTCCAGAGAGTGTTTGTTTTCCTTTGAATGTGTCACCCCCAAAGGTAATGAGCAAGCTGCTAACCTTCAGGCTATAGCAGTGGAGGCCAGTTCTGGGGTCCTGTCACTCTTCAATTTATAAAACTTCTAAATCAATTTAGAGTTTTGACACATTGAAGTAAAATATGAGCTCGTAAGAGTAAATACATATGCATATATATGCATATGTGTATGTATAATTTGCACTAGTCTTGAGGCTTGAACTCAGGACCTAGGAGCTGTCCCTGAGCTGTTTTGCCCAAAGGTAGCCTTTGACCACTTGAACCACAGCCCCACTTCCTGTTTATTGGTAGTTAATGGGAGATAAAGAGTTTTACAGACTTTATTGTCCTAGCTGGCTTTGAACTGCAAATCTTAGATCTCAGCTGGTAAAATAGGTAAGATTACAGGTGTGAGGGAGCCTCCAGAGCCTGGACTGTTCTTTAGCTTTTTCACTCAGGGCTGAGCCACAGCTCCACTTCCAGCTTCTTACTAGTTAATTGGATGCAAGAGTCTCATGTATTTTCCTCTTGAGGATGGGATCCTCAGAGCTCAGCTTCTTTTTTTTTTTTTAATTTAATTTAATTTATTTTATTTTATTTTTTGCCAGTCTTGGGGCTTGAACTCAGAGCCTGGGCACCGTCCCTGAGCTTCTTTTTTTTGCTCAAGGCTAGCACTCTACCACCTGAGCCACAGTGCCACTTTTGGCTTTTTCTGTTTATGTGGTACTGAGGAATTGAACCCAGGGCTTCATGCATGCTAGGCAAGCACTCTACCACTAAGCCACATTCCCAGCCCAGAGCCCAGCTTCTTGAGTAGCTAGAATTATAGTTGTAAGCCACCAGTGCCTATCTTCTCTGTATTTTTAAAAACACAAAACTTGTGCTCCAGCCTCCTGAGTAGCTGGGTTTATAGGTACCCACCACCATGCTAAGTGACATAATCTTTACTATTACATCAGCAAAGATCCTATTTCCATATAATTCCACATTACGAGGTCATAGGTAGATATGAATTTTGAGGGGATACCATTCATAATTCAGTATACAAACAGGATTGACAAAGAAATCTCCCCATTTGGGCTGGGAAGGTGGCTCAGTGGTAGAGTGCTTGCCTTGCATGCATGAGGCCCTGGGTTCGATTCCTCAGCACCACATAAGCAGAAAAAAAAAGCCGGAAGTGATACTATGGATGGCTCAAGTGGTAGAGCGCTAGCCTTGAGCTAAAGAGCTGAGGGACAGTGCCCAGGCCCAGAGTTCAGGCCCCATGACCAGACCCTCACCCCCCCCAAAAAAAAGAAATCTCCCCATTTAACTCTATCAGTGGAAAATGTCATGAAAGTAATGAACTAATGCCTAAAAACCCTATCAGTCTATGCTTATAAAATAATTATCTACACTACATGCATTTATTGTAATATGATGTGACCAGCATCATGTTAATTACACATGACATCTCTTTATCCTTGAATGAATCTCTTGGGATAAATGTAAATATTCCCATTTTACTGACTTGGAAGTCAAGGCACAAAGAGTCCATTACATATGGGACTCCTGAGTGATGAGTATAGATGTAATTAGATCTGATTCAAAATGCACCCTGATACTTCCTCTGCTCTACTCCGTGCCATGTTCAATAGGTTAGGAAAAGGCAGAAAGGGGGAAAAAATCTGCAAATATAACTTTTAGACTGATTGGAGCTGAGTAGCAATTTTCTTGAAGTTATGTGTAACTTGAACGGCTTTTAAAACCAGAGAGGGCTGGGGGTGAAGCTGAGCAATAGTGCTTGCTTTAACGCATGCAGGGCTAGATTAGAGACATACCCCAAGTGAAAAATGAAACAAAACACAAGGGAAAACAAGGGAGGAGCAAATAGTGAGTGTAATCAAGGCTTAGTAGGAAAAAGCAGAGCTATCGTGGTCCAGGGAGCACTGAAACGAGGAAATCAAGTGGCCTGTCTGCTCATCTCTTCTTTCTGGGTCCTCTTGAGGGAGGGTTTGTCACAGTTCACTTTTTATCCAGGGCCAAAGCTAAAGAAGGGAACGCGTGCTTTTCCCAATGCCCTGGGTTTTCCCCCATCATCTGTTTCCACGAAGGCCTTTTCTGGGTAGTTCTTAAATGATCATTTCCTGCTGGGACCTGGGCGACAGTGGACATGGGGGTGGGGTGGTGGGGGTGGAGGGGGTGGGGAGTTCCGAGAGTTTTGGGTGTGGCCCGAACTGCTTTCCCGAGCTTATTGCTCCTCCTAGTGTTGAGAGATGCATCCTGCAGCTGACAGCTTCCTTCCGAGCCATCTTTCTCTAAGGTCGCCCTCTGGATAATTTCTCCTTTTATGGATGTAGGCTGAAAGTCCCTCAGGTAGGGGATTTCAAACACAAGCAGTCTGGAAACCAACTTGAGGGACACATTCTTTCGGTTTTTAGTTCATTGCTGGGACCGGGTTGGTTGAGATGAAGCAACCAAACCCTTATCTTGGTAGTCCTGGAGGAAGAGGACAATAACTAGAAACACTGCCTGTAACTGTAATAGGCATTGTGTAACAGGCCTTAGGCCAGGTGGTTTGCATATATTCCCTCTATAATTCTTGTAGAATTGACATGTGGAATTCTTATAACCATATGGCGAGGTAATTATTACTTCTAGCTTTTCAAGAGAGAAAGTTCAGAGAGATTGTCTTGTTCAAAGTCACAAAACAACTGCTTCATCAGCCAATTATTTACTGTCTATTTCATACCAGGCACATTATTTCTTTTAATCATCACAGTAACACAATCCGTTTTGCTCCTCATGGAACTGAGGTTTAGATAGTTTAAGGAATAGCTGAGTTGGTAGCATGGCAGAAGCAGTAGAGTGCCTGCCTAGCAAGAGCAAAACCCCGAGTTCAAACTATGGTCTATTATACAGCCCCTCCCCCTCCAAAAAAGAAATAACTAAGAAGCTTGCTTGTGGTCACAGTGCTTTGGTCCCTGACTCCAATTCCTCCCTATTCCAGTCCACCATTTGCATTATTGGTGGTAGGTGGTAGATAGATGAGACCTTGTCTCAAGCCAGTGTAACTGGTACTTTTTGACATCCTTCTTGAGGACTAAGAGTCTAGGGTCATGTGGTCCTTTGGCTCTTCCAACCTCAGGTAGTCTGGTAATGAAAAAAAACAACAACCAAGGCAGAAGTTTATGGATTCCTAGGGACAACTTGCTAGGAGAAACAACAGTAGTACATGCTTGGAATTTACAATACCACTGTCAGGTTCTAAGGGAAGGCACCTGGAGAAATCTGAGCGCTGGCTCCCTCAAATCATCTCAACTGAAACTCACATGTTCTCCTGATTTTGGTAGGCCAACACGGGCATTTCAGAACTCACAGGGGCCTAAAAAGAATGGTGGATGGAAAATTACTGGATGAGTCTGTCACCGGTAGCTCACACCTGTAATCCTAGCTACTCAGGAGGCTGAGATCTGAGGACTGAAGTTCGAAGCCAGCCCAGGCAGAAAAGTTCACAAAACTCTTATCTCCAATAAACCACTCAGAAAAAAGCCCGAAGTGGAGCTATGGCTCAAGTAGTAGAGCATTGAGCACAAAGAGGCTCAGAGAATGTCCAGGCCCTGAGTTCAAGCCCCATGACCGGAAAAAAAGAAAAGAAAAGAAAATTTCTGGATGATGATAAGGTAAGCCATGGAGTTCCCAAAGTACCCAGCAAAGTTTCCAAGAACCTGGCTTTTTTTTGGGGGGGTGGTCCGGTCGTGGGGCTTTAACTCTGAGCCTGGGCGCTGTCCCTCAGCTCTTCAGCTCAAGGCTAGCGCTCTACCACTTGAGCCACAGCACCACTTCTGGCTTTTTTTTTCTTTTTGCTTATGTGGTGCCGAGGAATCAAACCCAGGGCCTCATGCATGCAAGGCAAGCGCTCTATCACTGAGCCACCTTCCCAGCCCTGAACCTGGATTATTTTTTAACTCTTCTCCACCCCCTCAAACTACAGACTCATCATATATTATAATAATGCTCTATGTCCCTTGTGATGAGTCACAAATTTTCCTTTCCATTCTAATGTTTGAAAAGGTTCAGTAATGATTGAATTATTGTGATTAAATATACTGGGTAATGGCACATGTGCATTGATATTAAGTTTGTTATTTCCAAGTGTAAATTTCATCCTGGCAAGTGGGAAAAGTTTATAATTCTTTAAAAATTCATCTCTAAGTTACTTTGTTTCACACACACACACACACACACACACACACACACACACACAAATGAACTCCTGGCAAGTGGGAAAAGTTTATAATTCTTTAAAAATTCATCTCTAAGTTACTTTGTTTCACACACACACACACACACACACACACACACACACACACACACACACACACACACACACACACACACACACAAATGAACTCCTGTCTCTTTGAGCCCCCACATCCCAGATGCCTTCTGCAAGCTAGGTTTCTTTCTAGCCCTGCTGGTTGTTCAGCTAAGTAAGTATCCTTACCAGAAGAGCTGAAAATGACCCAAAGGCTGTTCCTCTTTCTCTGTCCTCTCTGTCCCTGTTTCTTCCCCGACAGATGGCCTGACATTGTAGGCAGAGAATCATTTCTATATGAGAGTCAGAGACAGAGCTTTTGTTGGGCCAGGCTGCCCTACGATTTCAATTTGATAAAAGCCAATTACACATTTCCTTTGGTCTGTTATTTCAGCTGAAGCGCCACACAGTTAGCTGAATGGGTCCTTGTTGCTCACAAAATGGAGAAATATTTGCAGGGAAAGTAATGCACTAGTTATGTCTGTGCCCATCATTTTTAGGCAATTTCCTGGTAAGTGGCCTTTTGCAGTAGGCTGGTGCTGGAAGCTTTCTATGCTTTCATTTCCTCCTTTGTGGTTCCTGCTGGTGTGTGTGTGTGTGTGTGTGTGTGTGTGTGTGTGTGTGTGTGTGTGTGTGTGTGTGTGTGTGTGTGTGTGTGTGTGTGTGTGTGTGTGTGTGTGTGTGTGTGTGTGTGTGTGTGTGTGTGTGTGTGTGTGTGTGTGTGTGTGTGTGTGTGTGTGTGTGCCTGAAAAATGTGACCTAGGATTTCTGCTTCTCTGGAAGGAGTTTGCAAACTTCCTGTTCTCCCTTTCCCTCCCCCACCTTGCCTCTCTCTTCTCATTTTCTCCTTCCTTCCTTCCTTCTTTCCTTACCTCCTCCTCCTCTTCCTTTCTTTTCTTTTCTTCTTCCCTCCCTCTCTTCCCTTCCTTCCCCACATCCTTCCTTCCTTCCTTCCTCCCTCCCTCCTTCCCTCCCTCCCTCCCTCCCTTCCTTCATTCCTTCCTCCCTTCCTCCCTCCCTCCCTCCCTCCCTTCCTCCCTCCCTCCCTCCCTCCCTTCCTTCCTTCCTTTCTTTTTTTGGTGCTAGTACTGTGACTTGAACTCAAGGCTTGGGTTCTGTCCCTTAGCTTTTCTACCATTTGAGCCAGTTTCACTTCTTGCCTTTTGGGGATAATTTGGTGATAATTTTTAATGTAAGGTAAGAGTCTAACCAATATTCCTTCCTGGGCTTGTTTTGAACTGAATTCCTCCGATCTCAGCCTCCTGAGTAGCTAGGATTACTGGCATGAGCCACTGGGGCCCAGTTTTCTTTTCTTTTCTTCCTTTCTTCCTCTTTCTCTCTTTTAAAAATTATTATCTTTAGTTGTACAAAGGGTTTCAGTTTCTTCCTTTTATCTCTAAAACAACCCTTGAATGCCTATTACCATTACAGTTTAGGACCACAGGGCATTTACAGCCTCGAGGGGTTGTAGACTTGTGTAACTCACTGACCCCCAAACTCCTATTTTCTTCCAGATACTTGTTCCAAGTAAAATACCTCAAACTACTATCTTACACCACGATCAGGACTCCTGCTTCCCAGATAAAATAACTCAAACCACTATCTCGCATCACAATCGGAACTCCTCCGGATGTGAGGGACAGAGAGCCCCATCCAAACTGGCCAAAGCAAGGAGTTTTTATTGGCTTTTCTGATGGAAAAGTCCATGAGGAGTCTGACTTCAGATGAGACTTTAGTCTGTCCATAAAATCTTACCAGGATCAAGGTTTTGCCACTTGCTCCGTGTCACTTCTGTTTTCAGATAGGCTTTCTTCTTCAACAGGCAACAGCGCTGTTGCTCTGGTTTTATAACTTGTCATATTCAATAGAAAACGTTACCTGCTTCTTTCTCCAACTCTGAGAACGCCTCTTTGTGTCTCTTTGGTCATGCATGCTTGGTCCATGTATGCTATTTTTCTTAAAATATTTCCTTCCTTTCCTCCCTTCTTCCTACCCTCCCTCTTTCCCTCTCTCCCTTTTTCCTCTCTCTCCCTCTCTTCCCTCCTTTCCTTTCTTCCTTCTTTCCTTCCTTCCCCTCCCTCCCTCCCCCTCTCTCTCTCCCTTCCTTTCTTTCTTCCTTCCTTCCTTCCTTCCTTTCTTTCTTTCTTTCTTTCTTTCTTTCTTTCTTTCTTTCTTTCTTTCTTTCTTTCTTTCTTTCTTTCTGTCTTTCTGTCTTTCTTTCTGTCTTTCTGTCTTTCTGTCTTTCTGTCTTTCTTTCTCTTTCTTCACTAGGTAGCACAGGTTGGTCTCAGACTCTCAGATCCCTTAGTCTCCAAGTGCTGGCTTACAGGCATGCACTCCCATGCCCACTCAAACCATGTATTCATTCTTGAATTGGTCGCTGTGACCAGGGGATGTTGCTTTCATTGATTAGAGTTAGGTCATTGCCTCTGGAAGCATAGATGAAGAGGGGTGAAAATATGAAATGGAGATCTAGGTATCCATCAGTCATCCATCTTTCTATCACCTTTTTATTAGTATATTTTTACTTAATTACTACCAGAATAAGTAAAGATACATGCTTGGGAAGCAAACTATAGGTGGCTG
>NW_027205976.1:0-9248 GCF_024711535.1 Dipodomys merriami
ATTAATTGATAAAAGAGATAACATGGCTTTCACTGAGATGGCATGATTTTCAGGTACAAAGGAAGAATAAATGGATTGGATTTTTCTCTTCTGCTATGAAATTGCTTCTATCCCAATCAGTCTGCTTAATGATTATACAAAAACCTCCTTGACAGCCTCAGATTTGATCTGTGCATCGGAGAAGCACTTTTAATTAACCTACATTTCAGAAATTTAAAATTAGAACATAAAAGATTATACTTCAATTGCAATGATCTTCTGTATCTTTCTTTTGTTCAATGAATAATTACTACTAGAATTTTTACCAAAATATTCACTTATCTTAGTCTATGAATACACTGATATCATCTGTTAACAAAGGAAGGTACATTCAAAATTCTTGAACTAACTTGAATTAATTCACTTTTAATTCTGGAACTAAATTTTAAAAACAATAAATCATAACGAAGTTCACCATTTATATTGCTGCTTTTTTCTAACTTACAATATTTAAAAGGCAAATCTAGAAGTTTACTTTAATTGCTTACTTAATTTTACTTTTCTTTATTTCTTAGTGTCATTACTGTGAGTGATTCATGCTTGATGATTATTGTAAATGTCTTTGTAATTATACCACAGTATTTTTCATTGAACTGGATGATACAAAAGTTAAACAAAACTTATCTTTTTCTCAAAAGGTTGTGACCCAAATATTTTTCACCAATTTCCATTTATTAATTTACTAAAGATTTGCATCACAAATAACACAAAGTAATTTTTAGAAGTTTATATTTTTCATATAAACTGAAAACCAATCTTTAAGTATTTTGTGTAAGTTATTCCCCTACCTGCCTTATACTTGTAAAATGTGTAATTTATTTGAGAAATCTGATATTTTTATCTTCATATAAGGTAGTTTTCATCAAAACAGAAAACACATTTAAATTTTAACTGAAGTTAGGATGGTGTTTAGTATTAATGAAGCAATTTGGCACAGAATGAGACCATGAAAGAAAAGTGAACACATCTGTAAGCTTGTGCACATTCTAATCTTAGTGCAATTTAAGAAATGATGATTTGAAATTCCAGGTTTCCTTGTATGTTGAAATACTGAATGCTTTGCTGCTGTTGCTTTCTTCTTTCTTCTTCTTCTTCTTCTTCTTCTTCTTCTTCTTCTTCTTCTTCTTCTTCTTCTTCTTCTTCTTCTTCTTCTTCTTCTTCTTCTTCTTCTTCTTCTTCTTCTTTTTCTTCCCCTTCATCTTCTTCTCCTTCATCTTCTTCTTCATCTTCTTCATCTTCTTCTTCTTCCTCTTCCTCCTCCTAATCGTCCTCCTCCTCCTCCTCCTCCTCCTCCTCCTCCTCCTCCTCCTCCTCTTCCTCCTCCTCCTCTGCTTCTGCTTCTTCTGCTGCTGCTTCTGCTTCCTCTTTTTCGTCTCCTTCCTCTCCTTCCTCTTCTTCCTCTCCTCCTCCTCCTTCCTCCTCCTCCGCCTCCTCCTGCTGCTGCTGCTGCTCCGGCTGCTGCTGCTGCTGCTCCTCCTCCTCCTCCTCCTCCTCCTCCTCCTCCTGCTTCTTCTTCTTCTTCTCCTTCTCCTTCTTCTTCTTCTTCTTCTTCAACTTCTTCTTCTTGTTCTTCTTCTTCAACTTCTTCTTCTTCTTCTTCTTCTTCTTCTTCTTCTTCTTCTTCTTCTTCTTCTTCTTCTTCTTCTTCTTCTTCTTCATCTTCTTCTTTTCATTTTTTTAATTTAAATTTTATTTTATTTTATTTGAGAACATATTATACAGAGGGGTTACAATTACATTGGCAGGATAATGCATACATTTCTTACCAAGCATTGCAGCCTCCTCCTTTGTTTACCCTTCACCTCCCTTCCCAGCCTCCCCCATCCCCCCCACCCAATCATACCCCCCCCAGACCGACATTGTAAAGCTTGCTTTGACATGACATTTTGTAATTCTCCTTGTTCAAAACAAGGAAAAGATCCTTCAAGCTGTCAGGGAGAAAAGGGTAATCACCTATAAAGGGAAACCAATTAGAATCACCTCAGATTTCTCAGCAGAGACAATCAAAGCAAGAAGAGCCTGGAATGATGTATGCCATGCCCTAATAACAAACAACTATCAACCAAGAATACTGTACCCAGCTAAACTCTCCTTCATAACTGAAGGCCAAATAAAAACCTTCCATAGCAAAGAAAAATTGAAACAATACATCTCCACCAAACCAGCCCTACAAAAGATTCTTAAAGATGTCTTACACATAGAAAACCAACAAGACCACAATAAAGGCCAACAAACTGCACCCAAACTGAGAATCCAAGAACCATAGGAAGATCCCAGTTTTCGCAGCCCCAAAGAAGGTAGATAACATGGCAGGAACTCCCAAATACCTCTCAGTCCTATCTCTTAACGTTAACGGACTGAACTCTCCAATTAAGCGCCATAGACTGTCTAGTTGGACTAAAAAACAAGACCCTTCTCTCTGCTGCCTGCAGGAGTCACATCTTGCCCGTAAAAACAAACACATTTTCAATGTTAAAGGCTGGAACAAAATCTACCAAGCAAACGGCCCTCATAAACAGGCGGGAGTTGCAATCCTAATATCAGATAAAATAGACTTCAAATTAAAAATCGTGAGAAGAGATAAAGAAGGTCGCTACATACTAATTAAAGGATCTCTCCTTCAGGAGGATATTACAATTCTAAATATCTATTCGCCAAACAATGGAGCACCCAAATTTATCAAAGAAATACTACTTTCCCTCAAATCCCATATAGATCCAAAGACATTAATTGTTGGGGATTTTAAAACACCACTCTCCACACTAGACAGATCAACTCGGCAAAAACTCAACAGAGAAACCGCAGATCTAAACAGCTGCATAGATCAACTAGACTTAACAGACATTTACCGAACATTTCACCCAGCAGCATCAGAATACACGTTCTTCTCAGCAGCACATGGAACCTTTTCTAAAATAGACCACATTCTAGGCCACAAAGCAAACTTGTCTAAATTCAGAAACTTTGAAGTTATACCCTGCATTCTCTCTGACCACAAGGGATAAAATTAGAACTCAACCCCAAAAGCCACCAAAGAAAATCCGGTATCACATGGAGGCTAAACAACACAATGCTGAATCAAGAGTGGGTCATGGAAGAGATTAGAAAGGAAATGCAAATGTTCATGCTATTCAACAAAAATAAACACACAAATTACCAGCTCCTCTGGGACACAGCAAAGGCAGTACTCAGAGGCAAGTTTATAGCTCTGAGCTCCTACATCAACAAATTGGAGAGATCTGAAACTAACAATTTAATGACACATCTAAACCTCCTTGAAAAAGAGCAGCAAGATAAACCCCAAACAATAAGACGGAAAGAACTAATTAAAATTAAATCAGAATTAAATGAATTAAAATCCAAAAAAACTATAGAAAGAATCAACAAAACAAAGAGTTGGTTCTTTGAAAAACTTAACAAAATTGACAGACCCTTAGCAAATCTTATCAGAAAAAGAAGAGAACACACCCAAATTAATAAACTCAGAGATGAGAATGGAAACATCACCACGGAAACAACCAAGATTCAGAACATTATAAGGGAATATTTCTCAAAACTTTATGCTAATAAGTTCGACAACTTGACAGAAATGGACCTCTTCCTAGCAAATATTGACATGCCAAAACTAAACCAAGATGAGTTAAACTATCTTAACAGGCCCATATCAAGCATTGAAATCGAAACAGCAATAAGAGACCTTCCAGCTAAGAAAAGTCCAGGACCAGATGGTTTTACAGCGGAATTTTACAAGGCCTTCAAAGCAGAGCTCACACCAATTCTCCTCCAACTCTTCAATGAAATTGAAAGAGAAAGCTCACTACCGAACACATTCTATGAAGCCATCATAACCCTCATCCCAAAACCAGGCAGGGACTCATCAAAGAAAGAGAACTATAGACCCATTTCTTTGATGAACATTGATGCAAAACTTCTCAACAAAATTTTGGCCAATCGACTTCTTCTTCTTCTTCTTCTTCTTCTTCTTCTTCTTCTTCTTCTTCTTCTTCTTCTTCTTCTTCTTCTTCTTCTTCTTCTTCTTCTTCTTCTTCTTCTTCTTCTTTCTTCTCCTTCTCCTTCTCCTTCTCCTTCTCCTTCTCCTCCTTCTCCTCCCTCCTTCTCCTCCTCCTTCTCCTCCTCCTCCTCCTCCTCCTCCTCTTCCTCCTCCTCCTCCTCCTCCCTCCTCCTTCCTCCTCCTCCTCCTCCTCCTCCTCCTCCTCCTCCTCCTCCTCCTCTCCTCCTCCTCCTCCTCCTCCTCCTCCTCCTCCTTCTTCTTCTTCTTCTTCTTCTTCTTCTTCTTCCTTCTTCTTCTTCTTCTTCCTTCTTCTTCTTCTTCTTCTTCTTCTTCTTCTTCTTCTTCTTCGCTTTTTTTTGCCCAATATTAGCACTCTACCACTTGAGCCACAGAGCCCCTTCCAGTCTTTTCTGGGTAGTTTATTGGAGATAAGAGCATGATGGACTTTTCTGCTTGTGTAGGCTGTCATCCTCACATCTCAGCTTCCTGAATAGCTAAGATTACAACTATGGGCCACCAGCATCTAGCTCAAAGGATCTTTAAAATGAGTTTTCTCAAGTACAAATCAGTAAAATTTCCATATGGTATATGGATGGCCTATCACTGCCAAAGGTATATACTCTACTGTAACAAATACATAGCATAAAGAAAGAAACTTTGTTTTCTCACGAATCTCTGGACAGAAGCCCAGGATTAAGATGTGAACAGAATTGATTTCTTTTGAATAGCTTGAGGAAGATTTATTTTATGTATCATTCCTAAATTCTTGTGTTTTCTGGAAATCCCTTTTGCTCTTGTTTTCTGCTACATCAATCACATCTCTGTGTTCATATTTACCTGATAGTCTTTCTATGTGCATGTTTTCTTTATTTACGTTCAAATTGTTCTGTCATTAGGAACATTAGTCACAGAATATTAATGGTATTGAATTAGGAATTCATGAACAAGTTGAACAGGCAAAATAGATTTAATCCAAAAACTATTTCAAGAGAGTCGAGATTATTGCAATGGAGTAAATGAAACTCAACCCAGGGTAAGTAAATGACAAGAGATTTTAGGGCTTGGTGTAAAATAATGGTGAAGAAATAAAGATTTTAGAGATGAGGTTAATTACTGTGAATATGGTGTCTCTGTTTGTTAACTGGAGGTTATTGAAGCTAGGCTTCCATAACAAAATCTTGGAGACAGAAACTCTATGCTTGCTCATGAATATAAATCAAGAATATTGCTCCCAGATCCTTGATGAAAATATTCCTGGGGGGTGGAGGGGACGCTAGAAAAAATCAGAGAGAAATTGAATCTGACGGAAACAGAAAAAATATTAGTAAAACCAAATTTTCTGTAATATGTATTTTAATAAATAGATGTCTAGGGCTGAAAAGAGAAAAATGCTTGTCTAAAATCTAAAAATTAGTCTCCCTGAAAATAATCCATGAATAGTCAAATGCATATGTTCTGAAATCATTTTAAAAAGTAATATGTATTATGTGACTCTCTCCCTATTTCTAAATACAGTCTCACCCTTAGTTGCCAACATTAGAACATCAACACATATTTGGGGAGAAATAGTTTGACTTATAACATGTATATGAAACACTCTGATAAATGAAGAAGAGAAATAGTACTTGGTTCTAATCTACAGATAAGAATAGAATTAAATATGTGATACAAAAGAACAAATTCAAAGGTTGGGATCATGGACTAGTGGTAGATTGCTTGCCTAGCTAGCATGAAGCCCCAGGTTTGATTCCTCAGTACCACATACACAGAAAATGTTGGAAATGGCATGTGGCTCAAGTGGTAGAGCACTATCCTTGAGCTGAGGAGCTCAGGGACAGTGTCCAGGCCCAGAGTTCAAGCTCTACAAACACCAAAAAAAAAAAAAGAACAAATTCAAGTATCACATTACAGTTTTGTCCTCTATGTATTTGAAGAGAAGTTTTATAAAAAATATTTATTATTTCATAATGTAATCCCCTAAAAAAAGGAAGTGGCAAAGAATACAATATGACAAAACTACCACAAATTGTCACATGTATTATTAATGAAATGTAAGCAAATTCTTCCACAATTATTTGGCCAATTATTTTTTGAGATGAACAAAAGAAGAGCAAATATGACTATTTCATTGATAAAATTGTGAAAAAAACGTACAAAAATAAATTTATTTCTTTAGCTTCAATCTCTCAGATCAATTTCTTAAAAGCCTCAATTCAGAATTTATATAGCTGAGATTTGTGATTTGTTTCTATGCTGTATAGCAGGTAAGCAGGTTAGAAATAGCCACGAGGTTGTTCTCAAATGCAGTTTTCTACTAAGTCATGCTTAGTACAACGAAGCAATTCTCATGTGTGGAATTCCATTTGTGCAGCCTTCAATGCAGTAAGGGCCTCTGACTGCTATAAGGGTGCTCCAAAGCTAGAAGGGGTATAAAGAAATCTGAGGTTATATTTGGCTCATTTTAATATTATCATATCCTGAAAGCCTCACTTGATATTCTAACTTCTATCTATTGATAATATCTATTGATATTCTAACTTCAGTACTTAAAAATAATTTTAAGAAACATTTTAGTTAGGAGACATTTCCATATATATATATATATATATATATATATATATATATATATATATATATACTCACACACACACACACACACACACACACACACACACACACACACACACACATATATATATATATATAACATACACTGTACTCCCACATATCCTTCCAGCTTGTATCATTTCTCATTCAGTAGCCTTTCTACAACCACTCCAATAGTTTTCATTGCTCTGTTTTCACACATAAATATTAAGTATTTTTACCATATTTATCCTCATTTTCTCTTAAGGATGATGGCCTCATATTCTCAAGATAATATTAACCACTCATCATGCTGTCATTTTCTTCATTTTTATCATATATTAATTCTAACAATAGATTTTATCACAGTAATTCACATGATCATGTGTTATAATATAGTGACATCAATCTCCTCTGTTGGGGTTTCCAAATCCAGCTGTTGTTCTAAACAAACAAAAATTCCCACTGCATTTCCTCATTCATGGACTAAATCCGTAGTAGGCATTGGGCTTGGGACTGATTTTTTGGTGGTTGTATTTGCTAATAGTTATCTGTACCCAGTTGTGCATTAGTGGACCATGATGAGTCGGTTTCATCCTTTTTAAGTACAATTAACCTCAGTAATTCTAAGTGGTTCTGACATCTTAATATTAGTCATTATTATGTGATTAACTTAGCCCTAGTAAAAAAGTAACGAGCATGAAGATTTTGATAATTAGCACAAACTAAATTGAGTGTTGTAATTAGGGACACAGTTGGTATTTAACAATGTTATAACTCATTCAACCATAAGTGTCCCAGAGGAATTTTGTCAACAATCTTACAATGATGTAGATAGAATATCATATTATATTTCTCTTACTGTCATTTGCTTTCTCATAAAAAATTGAATTCAATCTAATGAACGGTCCAAGATTTAAGAGTTTGAAATTAATGTATCTTATATATTGTTTTGTGGAATATACTTAAGTAGATGAAGCACTAGGTTTCATATTTGAGTCAAAGTCTAATTTCTTTTCTTTTAATTCCCTTCATTATTGAAACATTTTCTGCCTTCTAGCTGCCATTCACTCTTAGTCTTGCACTGAAGGTCTTCCTGTATTCCAGCACTCAAGTGATGGAATTATTAGCATCACACTGAGACTTCACATTTTTATATTTTCGTTTAGTAATATAATCAGGAAAATTTGATAAAAAGAAAAATATTATCATCTAAAGTTGTGATAATTAGTGTCATTTATTTTTGTCATTATATTTCAAAATAATATTTCTCTTTTTGACAAGTGGATGATCTATAAAATTTAGACATTATTCTTTTTCATAGATATTTGTATTGCAAATCTGCTCACAGCAAACAAAGCAGGGAAACCATGGGACCTGTGTTACTTTGGGCCTGGCTTACTTCACTTAATATAATTTTTTCCAAGCCTTTCCATTTCCTAACAAATGGGGCAATGTCATTCTTTCTGATGGAGGCATAGAATTCCATTGTGTATATATACCACATTTTCTTGATCCATTCATCTACTGAAGGGCATCTGTTTTGGTTCATATCTTAGCTATGGTAAATAAAACTGCAATAAACATATTTGTGCTGGTAGCTTTAGTGTGGTCTTGTTTGTAAACACTTGGGTAAATGCCCAAAAGTGGGATTGCTGGGTCATAGGTGAGCTCTATGTGAAGTCTATTGAGGAACCTCCATACTGCTCTCCAAAGTGGTTGAACAAGTTTACATTTCCACCAACAATGAAGTAAGGTTCCCTTCTGTCCACATCCCCTCCAGCATCTGTTGTTGTTAGAGTTCTTGATTTTTTCCATTCTAACTGCAGTGAGGTGGTATCTCAATGTTGTTTCGATTTGAATTTCTTTTATGGCTAGGGAAGTTGAGCATTTCTTCATGTGTCTATTGGCCATCCTCCTTTCTTCTTCAGAGAAGTTTCTCTTTAAGACTTTAGCACACTTATTATTGGGAAGTTGTTTCTTTGAGGATTTATTTTTGGGGGATTTCATTTTTTGAGTTCCAAGTATATTTTAGATATGAGACCCTTGGCCGTTGTATGGGTAGTAAAGTTCTTCTCCCAATCGGTGGGCTTTCTATTGATCTTGCTAGCTATGTCGTTTGCCTTTGAGAAGCTCTGCAACTTCATGCAATCCCATTTGTCCAAATTTTCTTTGATTTTTTTGTGTTTCCGGGTCTCTATTCAGAAAATTTCGGCCTGAGCCAAGGAGACCTAGGGTTTCTCCTATTCCATCCTGTAAAGTTTTCAGAGTGTCTGCTTTGAGTTCAAGGTCTTTGATCCATTTGGAGTTGATTCTGGTGCAGGGTGATATATAAGGATCTAGCTTTAGTTTTCTACAAGTAGTTAACCCATTTTGCCAGCACCATTTACTGAAGAGGCTGTCTTTCTTCCATTCTATTGTTTTAGCTACCTTTTTGAAGATTACATGGCTATAGGTCTGTAGGTTCATTTCTGGGTTTTCAATTCTATTCCATTGGTCCTGAGGTCTGTTCTTATGCCAATACCAAGCTGTTTTGATTACTATGGCTTCATAGTAGAGTTTGAAATTTGGTATTGATATTCCTCCAGGAGTGTTCTTTCCTTTGAGAAGC
>NW_027205977.1:0-9242 GCF_024711535.1 Dipodomys merriami
TAAAAATAAGTGGCATGTGTCATGTAGTCACTGGGCAGGGGAGGTGTTCAGGGCTCACTCCTTGTGTGAGTTAGGTTCAAGGACTCATACAGTCTGTCCAAAGGTCTGCACACATGGTAGATGATCCATTTCTGCTGTGGTCAGGACCTAGTCTTAGGTTTCCAGGCAGAATGCCAAACACAATTCATTCTAGTCCTTGAGAATTACCCACGTGGTTTTACTAACAACCATAAGAGGAACGTAGTCAAAGAAATTGAGTCATGAAGAGGCATTTGCCCAAAGTCACACAGCTTACAGTGGGGGAGCCAGGGGAACAGAGCCCTGATCAGTAAAAATGACAAATCATAGACTAGAAAGATTATAGTCTGGGTGAAAAAAGCTCTCATGTATTTCCCTATTTAGTTTATCCAGAGGCCTTGATGAAGGCAATTTTCCTATTTAAAAAAGGTTGATATGGAATCCTAGGAACTAACACTTGTAAAATGGCATTAGCAGCTATGTCAAGTGTTATGCCTAAAATTTTCTTTCATTGAGATATGGTTTGGGGTGAACATACTGGTGACCTTCTGCCTTGGTCCTTGCTGACCTTCTGCTTTGATCCACTGATGTGTGTGTGTGTGTGTGTGTGTGTGTGTGTGTGTGTGTGTGTGTGTGTGTGTGTGTGCATGTGTGTGTGCGTGCATGTGTTTATGTGTGCATACCAGTCATAAACTCAGGCCTGGGTTCTGTCCCTGAGCTCTTTCATTCAAGGTGAGGGTTCTACCATTTGAGCCACAGCTCCACTTTTTTTTGGTTAATTGGAGATGAGTTTCATGGATTTTCCTGCTTGAACTGGCTTCAAACCACAATCCTTAGATCTCAGCTTTCTGAGTAGCTAGGATTACAGGTATGAGCCACCAGTGCCCAGCTGATCCATTGTCTTTTATACTCTGACCATAAAAGCCTGGAGAGCCCAATCTTGCCACTGGCCTTGGCCTCTGTCACAATGCTGAATCATGACAATAGAACATCCGGAAATTCCCATCTTGCAAGTAGCCAACGTGCCTTTCGTCAGTCCATTTTCTCCATTCTGAACTGTGCTGCTAATGTCAAAATGTGAAATCACAGTAGAGAGGGAGCATGAAAGAAATACCATGACCTACCTTCTCCCTTCCTCTAATCTCCCACTAGTGCTTCCATCCATGGATAATCCAATCAGCAAAGAGAGCCAGGACACCCCCTCAACCAGGGTTGATTCTGCTCCCTTTGGAAATGGTGGTGGGTGAAGCAGACAGGTGAGGGGAGCGAATGCCTACCTGTATGCCAGTGTCTCAGTTTCTTTCAATGTGAAGTTGCAGGTCTGAACAGTCTAGGCCTCTTAGGCTGGGCTTTGATGGGATTTAGGATGAGGTAAGACCTTCACCTAACATGCAAGGGGCTGCAAATACCAAACAAACCCCTGTTCCTGCCTCACCAGCTGTCTAAGATTATATGCATTACAAAACGACGTGAAAATGCAGCACAGTAAGCACTCCAAGTCTGAGTTCTGTGACTGTGATTTCAACCAGCCACAATTAAACAAGTATTTTAAAGAATTACACCTGTACCGAACACATCTAGACTCTTTTTCTTGTCATTACATCCTAAACAATACTGTCTAACAACTAATTCCATATTTAGCTATTATATATAATGTAGAGAGGATTTCAACTAGGAGGCTATTCATGGGTTATATGCAAATAGTAGGCATTTTCTATAAGGGACTAGCGCATGTAAGGATTACAGTATCCGTAGGAGGTCCTGAACCAACCCCCAAAATACTGATAGGGACTAGATCCACTGAGTGCTCAGATAAGACAAAAATGGGGAGGCTATGCTAGCTGGGGTGAGGTGACATTTGAAGTGAGCGAAGCACCAGGGGTGAATTCTCTAACAAACAGGCAAAGGGCTGGCCACAGGGAGAGCAGCAAACTAAAAAAGTCAAGTGTGAAAGTACATAGGATGTTTAGAAAGTAACAAGAAATTTCTGAGAACCTGGTGAATAGGGAATATGGTGGTGATGGAGCACCACCTGAGGGAGATGGAGAGTTTGGGGGCCAGATCGGCAAGGCTTCGGAAGCCAGGCTGAGACCGAGAGGGCCCCTTTGCACAGTAGCAACCTTTAGGAAGGACCCAGAGACTCGGCTGCATTCTTCAAGGCATCTCTCCACTGCCCCAAGTCCTAGGCTGTACAATGTCTCCCAGCCCACCAACAGAGCCTGCTCCAAGCTGGCACTCCAAATGAACCACAAAGTGCCCCGCTCTGTCCAACCATTGGACTCAATAACTGGTTATTCCACCTCGACTCCCCTATCCCTTCCTTTGGTTTCACCTCTCACAGCCTTTTTTTTAAAAAAAAATTTTTAAATTGCTGCCTGTATTACAAAGCAGCCAAGGGTATAATCCAGAGAGATTGAAGTGAATGACTATGCAAATAGAGTGAGACATTATGAACTCATGGAGACCCATGCATATGCTGAGCTCTGAGAAGGAACTCAAAAGAAATGCAGCCTTAATTCTTCCTTTCTTCCTGCTCCATCTTTTGATGCAAACTATGTTTCATTTAAATGATCCTTGGGCAAGGGAGGTCACAGGGCTGCTGACAGAGAGAAGGGATCCTTTTAATTGGCAAAATGCTAATCGTTCTTGGAAAATGAATTCTAATCTTTCCATCTAATACAGTGGATGTGTGAGTAATTACTTTCCTTCACTAAACTGTTAATGCAACATTAGTGATTACACTAATTAAAACTAATGAACTCTTACAGACTGATAAACCCCTCAGTCAGCCAGCGGATGCCTTCCTTCCATTGGCTCTATTTAACTTCCCGTTTGGAAGAGAGATTTTGAATTAACCTTTAGAATAATGTGCAAAATTGGGTTTTGAAATGTTAGGCTTTATACCTTGGGTATAATTCTTTCCCTAAGCGTTAGGGAGGCTGTTTCCACTGAGGATATAATTGAATTAAAAAATGCATTTCTTAATTTGATCAGCCACACTCTCTTGGTTGATAATGGCCCACGTTCTGAATCTTAGGTTTAGAAGGGGAAAGCAAGATCCATCCCTGGAATTACCACATGGTCCTGTCTTCAGCTTGCTCTTCTTGTGGTCAGCAAGCTTACTTAGAAGATGGACAGCTATTCCTTCCACTTCCTTTCAGGAACAGTGGCTGATGTGCTGAGGCATTTCTTTGGAAAGTGGATTCTGTCCTCATTTTAGATGACAGGTTCTTACTTTGAGTTTACTCATGCTCTTACTTGTGTTGGCTAATGGAGAGTTTTAGTTCTGGTTAAAGGGGAGAAAAGAAGCAATGCTGTTGATGCATTTCACATAGAGGGAGGAAGAACAGGTTAAGGTTGAGGGTAACATTTTAAGACAGGTGTTAAAGTACTGAGGTAAAGTCAAAGCCAAGCTGAAAGTCAGGTCTGCATGAAGGGAGAATAATCGTGACTATTCCAGATTCCACATTGAGCAGTGTTTTAAACCTCTCTCAGCCAGGTGCCGGCCAGTGGTTTACACCTGTAATCTTAGCTACTCAGTGACTGAGTTATGAGGATACTAGTTGGGAGCCAAACCAGTCAGGAAAGTCGGCAACACTCTTACACTGTATCTACAAGTCAACAGCAGAAAGCTGGAAGTGAAGGTATAGCTCAAGTAGGAAGGCACCAGCCTTGAATGAAAAAGCTAAGCAAGAAGGTGAGGCCGTGAGTTAAATGAAGCCCCAGTACTGCCAAAATTCCCCCAAACCTATGTTTGTGAGGAAAAACAAAACAAAACAAAAAAGGTGAAGGCCAAATGCTGCCCATTTGGTTTTCTCAAAATCTAGGGCAATTGCCTTTGAGCAGAGAAAACACAGGAGGACACTAGAATGTGTTTAAAAGCAGTTTAAAAATAAGTTGGGCTAAGGTGAAAAGCAGTTACAAGGCTTCATGCCCTGGGACAGACCTCTCCATGCATCTCATGCTGCATGATCCCTATACTTCATTCTTAGCGGCCTCCGCCCCCCAACCCCTGAGCCAGTGATAGCTATTTCTTAGGTCAGGAATTCACACTTCAAGGTGATCTTATTGGAAAAGATCACACCTCAGAGATAATGAGTGCAATTGCTTCGATTTCTATCCATATTTTTGATTCACACCAGATGCTGTTAATTAACACTTCTGCCTAGGACTTCAAAGGCAAAATTAGTGGTTTGTCAATCAGCAAAACAGACACTGGAAATGGGTTCTCATTGGCGAGTGGGTATTGGTTAAACTAGATCAGAGAGATTCTTCATTTTACAAATGGATACTGAAATGCTTCTTCTCTAAATATTCTGTGTCCAGCTTCAGGATTAGGACTTCTGATGTTCGGTTGCCATCTCTTAAAAGAGTTGGAATCTTACCTCTGAAATTTTGTAACTTGGAAGTGGCGCTGTGGCTCAATTGGTAGAGTGCTCACCTTGAGCTGAAGAGCTGCAGGGATAGCACCCAAGTCTAGAGTTCAAGCCCCACGACTGACCAAAAAAAAAAAGTTATACTGAAATTTTGTAACTTGATCATAAAGTCATTTAGTACATGGAGGAGCCTTGAGTCTTAAGCTAAGCATACCATCAATTCAAAAGTGGAGAAAACAACTTTGGTGGTCAGATCTAATTAAAAACAGGACCCATGAGTGAAAAATAATGAAAGAGATGAATACAAATGTCCACATAGTAACTAGTCGATGATGCTAAAAGTCTAAACTGGTCCTTTTATAAATGCAGTCCAAGGCTATGTGAGGAGATAGGTAGGAAAATGTGGCTTCTACTCTGAATACAAAAAACCAAACCAAACCAAAACAAAACACCTCTGAGTCCCCAGGCCTCAGGTCCTAGCCCTGATCAGGGCTCTTTGATTTATATGGTTATTTTTCTGCTTTGTGAGTGCTATCAGGAAATGGGCTCCTTATTCAAATGAGTATAGTACTCACATTCATTTAAGGTATTTGACATGTATTTATAGGACAAGTCAATGCATGATGCTTTGGTAATAGCTTCCTTGATGAGGACCACACAGGCTCTGTCTTTTGTATCATTCTAGTATATCCACCATGATCCCAGCTGGTACTGCCTGACACAATCCATTGCTATAGATGGAGTGCTGCTCCCTTCTCCCTCACCTCTGTAGTTGTCAAAATCTTCTCATTCTACCTGCTTCCTATTTCAACTCATACTGAGAGTCACTCAGTAGCCTTCTCTCCTAAGGAGCTGGAGTCAGTGAAGGCTGGGAGTGTGTTTAATTTGCCCAGTGCCTGGTCCAGTGGTCCACCTTGCAGAGCCTGGCAGCTAATAGACTCTCAGTAAGAATGTTATTGGACAGAATGATTGAGCAAATGATTTACAAACAGGCCTTGCTCTGGACCACATGCCTTGGAGTCTTTGTCCTCCACTCCAGCTCTCTGCTGTAGAGAAACGTGATTTTTGTGTAGGTCAGTGAGTAATAGCTTCAGACTTATCAGGACACTGTCCTCAAGATTTCAAAACCCAGCAGGCATGAGACACAAAAACTGTTTTTGAGTCTGATCAGTCTGTCAACTACCAGCATGGAGCATAAAATAGAAGCTTTGAAGAGAAAACTTCTCATGATTTATTTATTTTAATTTTAGCGGTTTACTCAGAGCCTCAGGCATTCCCTTTTTCTGATTGCAAACTGCTTCTTCCAATTTGGTGGAGCCTGCCAAATTAATCCAGGAAATCCATCCACCTTCTCATAGATCTAGACCCATTCTCTCTTCTGCTGGGCATAAGAATACCTGACCCAACAAAAGACCAGATCCGCCAGGCGTCGGTGGCTCACACCTGTAATCCTAGCTTCTCAGAAGGCTGAGATCTGAGGATCGTGGTTCAAAGCCAGCCCGGGCAGGAAAGTCCGTGAAACTCTTATCTCCAATAAACCACCAGAAAACTGGAAGTGGTGCTGTAGCTCAAGTGGCAGAGCACTAGCCTTGAGCTGAAGAGCTGAGGGACAGCGTTCAGGCCCAGAGTTCAAGTCCCACGACTGACAAAAAAAAAAAAAAAAAAAAAAGACCAGACCCCCTTACCCATTACTCTTACCCATTTCTATCTTCAAGAACCAGCTGATAAGTTCAACCCAGACAAAGATAATTGCTGCTCACCAACTCGGTCTATGTGTGCCCCCCACCCCCGCCACCCCAAGCCCCACAGTCTACCCATCCATACTATCTAGATACTAGATACAGGAAGTTTCCTCAAGTGACTGAGTCAGCCATGCAGTCTATGCTTTTCTGGGGATCCATCTTCCAGAGAGTAGCCCTTAGGATGCAAGGAGTGGCCAATAGGGAGCGTGAGCTGGAGTGTCCACTCAGCCTTGCATAAGCACCATATCCCGGTAGGGGATGAAGCTGGGTTAGGAAGAAAGAAAGACAAGATGCTGGCTGGGAGCTGTGAACACAACTCATTATGAAGGTGCAAGGAGTAAGGTAGGTGGGTAGAACATATTTTGAGAGTTTCCTAACTTGGTTTTTCCTCTTTTAAGTTTTTCCTTATTTGTGTGTGGGCCTTCCCTTGTCCTTTGCCTAGAGCCTTGCAAATGTCAATGGTGAGCCTGCCGTCAAAGCAATGCTTCCTCCTTACTTCTTCCTGATTTGCTTTTTATCTTCAAGGCTTGGCTCATGCTAATGAGTTTTGTGCATCTTAGAGATGAAAGACTTTTTTTTTCCTTAAAGGCAACTTTTGTGTGTGTGTATATTCAGACTTTCACAAGCAATTAAGTGAAACGTGGGGCTGCAGGAGAAATTTAAAGGTTAAAATTTAATTACCAGAAGCAACATTAACTAGGAGTATCTCTGTAGGGTTGGTATAGGAGCACAGGAAGCAGGTGTGCTGAGCTGGCCACAGAGACAGCCTCAGCCATAAAGGACAGCGTCAGTCAGACAGAATAGCTTCATTCAGACTGGGAAGCCTCAAGTTGCAGGCAAGCTTGCTCAGGCTTCTGTGGCTTAGAGGGGACCTGAGCTGTTAGAAACAATTACATATGCAAATTTAAGCTTTGGAAGCAGATGTGTTAACAGGTTATGAGTAGGCAGAGGTGTTTGAGACAATCTGGTTGTCAGGTTTCCCCAAGGTCGCATGCTAGTTTAGTTCTTCAATGACATCATGATCAGAAACTGCACACATTCACCTCCTTGTGCCAGAACTCTCCATCCTCTCCATACCTTACCTCCAGAGCCTCCTTGGCTGGACTAAGTTGCATTCATCCTGCCGGGGCTCTCTGGTACATGTTTTTTGTTTTGTTTTTAAACAGAAAATGGCAAACTTATTCAATATCTAGTTGGTTTCTCTATGCAGATAGCTACCCTATGACCCAGACATTATACCTTTAAGTATAGACTATTGAAAAATGAACATGAAAGATGCAACCAGGGCTGGGAAGTTGGCTCAGTGGTAGAGCACTTGCCTCACATGCATGAAGCCCTGGGTTCAATTCCTCAGCACCACATAAGCAAAAAGAAAAAAGCCGGAAGTGGCGCTGTGGCTCAAGTGGTAGAGTGCTAGCCTTGAGCTGAAGAGCTGAGGGACAGTGCCCAGGCCCAGAGTTCAGGCCCCACAACCAACAACAACAAAAAAAGAAAGAAAGTAAGAAAGAAAGAAAGAAAGAAAGAAAGAAAGAAAGAAAGAAAGAAAGAAAGAGAGAGAGAGAGAGAGAGAGAGAAGAAAGAAAGAAAGAAAGAAAGAAAGAAAGAAAGAAAGAAAGAAAGAAAGAAAGAAAGGAAGGAAGGAAGGAAGGAAGGAAGGAAGGAAGGAAGGAAGGAAGAAAGAAAGGAAGGAAGGAAGGAAGAAAGTAAGGAAGAAAGGAAGAAAGATGCAACCATTCAAAGACTTATGCATGTATGCCCATACAGCTTTAATATACTGCCAAAAATATAGAATGAATAACTCAAATGTCCATCAACAGATGACAGGATAACCACATTGTGGTATACTCATATAATTGGATACTCCTCATCAATCAAAGGAAAGAATCATTGCTAATAGTAGGGGTGCGTGGAGGGGAGGCAAGCATCATAGCAGGGATAAGAGGAAGGTGAGCAAGAATCCCCAGGGTTTAAAAGGTAGTTACTCTCAGGAAAAAAAAAAAAAAAAAAAAAAAACAGGCTCGGAAAGCCAAGGGCAGGCACCGGCAGCCATGTTCGCTGTGGCTCAGTACTTGCCCTTTTGGTGATAAGGGCAGAAATCTCCTTTTGGAATTTAGACTTCGGGGTTAAGGACTGAAACTATTGCCATAGCCTGGGCACGAATCAGCAAGTCTCTCCCTGTCCGCACTAGTGGCCCCTTTTCCCTCTGCAGCGCAGCCACACACAACCACGAACAACAGTACCAAAGGAATCCTCACCAGCAGGATGGGGGCAGGTGTTTGATTGATTCTTAATCTTTACCAGTAGCTGGGACATATTTAATAAAAATCTTCTGCTTGGGGTCGGGGATGGAAAGCAGAATGGAGATTGCTTCCCTCTGGGCTTGGAAGGTTAGCAGTCCAGCTAGTCCCGAATAATTCATCCATGCCCTATTCATCTCTGAGTTATTAGAGCCACTGTATGTCTCTAAGGGCCAAGTTTATTAGTGTTGCTAATTAGTCTATTCCACTTCAAGGCAATTGAAATTGCTCCTCATATGTGTATTTCTTTCCAGAGGTCTCCAGGTCACCGTGACTCATTCCAAACTTGGTTCTATTTTGTTCACCTGCCCTCCATGCACAGACCTCACTCCATGGATTTCAAACTCTCCAAAAGGCCAAGGCTGTTTTGTGTGAACACCGGGTTTTGGTATGTAGTTCGGGCTTGCCTCAAACTGCTGGTTCTTCTGCCTGAGCCTCATTGTGATCTCAATGCTGAGAATACAGGTATGTATTCCACACTTGGAAGCCCAGCCTCTGAACTGCAGATTACATCTGGTCTCCAGTTGTCTTCTCTAGGCTAGGGCTGCTTCAGCCTGTAGCTTGGATCACCTGCTGATCACCCTGAAGACTGGGCTCAGGTTCATGTCCTCTCTCTACCATTTCCCCATGCTGAGGGCATGTTGTATAAGCAAAGACAAGACATGCAGAACTTACAGTGACCCAAAGCCCCAGCCCTATGCCTGGCATGTGTGTAAATCACTTATAACTTCTTTTTTAGTTTCAAAACCAATAAAACTCTCCTTTCATTCCTCTGCTGAGACCAGGCTATACAACGATCCTCATACACT
>NW_027205978.1:0-9218 GCF_024711535.1 Dipodomys merriami
TCCCTCCCCTGCCTCAGTCTCCTCAAGTTATTTCTTATGACAGATTTATTTCCCTATCACCCTTTCATTCTATCAGCAGTATTGCTCAAGAGCCTCAAATATTTCCTCTTTCTTTATTGTACTAGAAATACAATAAAATAGAAAAGAATTGACCTTTAGCAAGGGCTTCCTAGCCTCCATTCTGTTGATAAGGAAGCCAAAGTTCATTGACATGTTCAAGGTCATACAAGAAGGCAGTTGGCTCAGGCCCAATCTGCAGCTTCCTTCCTCCTACTCTGTCAGGCTTTCCAGCCACAATGGGCCCACCATCCTTACCCCATAAAAATAGCCCAGCCCAGCACCTGGTCAGAAATCCAGTTATACTTGACCTCCTCTCCTGCTGTGCAAGGGTGCCCAGCCACTGGCTAGATCCAAGGCTAAGACTCAAATCTAAATAATTACCTCATGTCACTTCAAAAAAAATGGAGTCAATACATCTTTTAATGTTAGTGGGATCTGGACGTCAATCAGGTTCTGTTTTGGCTTTTGGATCATGGACCTAAGCACCAAGCACAAGGGGTGATAATTATTCAGTCCTGTCATGCGAGGTTGGCTAAGGGAGTAATTAGTAGGTGGTTCTGTCTTTTTAGCTGTAGAAGACATATGAATATGCATGTTCCTTTAAGGGAAACTGGTTTGTCTCCAGAAAAACATTTCTCTGCCTTCAGAAGGATGTGATCAAAACCCAGAAGGGGACAGTCTCCTGATGGTCTTTGGGTCAGCCTTGTGAGATGCTGGTACATTCCTGGACTCCTGGGAGCTGCCTATCCCTTCCGTCCCTTCATCCTGAACTTGATCTTGTTACAGAATGAGAGAGATCATCCATTCATTGGGGAGCAAGCACATTCCTGTTCTGGGTTCACAGACCATAGTGGTTGGTTAACAGATAGCGTTTAATACCTGTCTCGTTCTTTTCTTTTTTCTTTTTAGAATTGAGCACAGGATTTTTCAGAGCTCTCTACAGTAAAACCATTAAAAGAGATGGACAACTGAGAACAAAATCTAGTGGAGAGGGTGAAAGAAAAATTAGGAAAGAAGTCAAACCATATTTCCTTCCACTGATAGATAGACTATGATGTGAAGATCTTGTCCCCAAAAGGTCCAGTGTTAGTTACAGGAAAAGTATTTACAAGAGTTGACCTCATTTCCTCTTTCCTTCTCCTACACACTCACCTCTCTGCCTTTTTCCCCTTCCTGGTTCTTTGGGGAAATCAGATTTTATTTTAGGGT
This sequence comes from Dipodomys merriami, assembly GCF_024711535.1. NCBI lineage: Eukaryota > Metazoa > Chordata > Mammalia > Rodentia > Heteromyidae > Dipodomys > Dipodomys merriami. Next base: position 1,270 of record NW_027205978.1, read on the forward strand.
ATTTTTAACATTCCTCCTTAAATGTCAGCTCTGTGGTCCTCTGTCTTGAGGCTTTGCTCTGTATCCTACCAACTTGTTATCATACAAGGTCCTCAACTGCTTCATTAGCCTGAAGGGTGAAGATCAAGCAAATGGGACCCCGAAGGGATGAACAGGAGCAGATTTGCAATCAAAGCCAGTCTCTGGAATGATTAAGTAATGTGGCTGAAGAAGACTTACTGGATAGCAGTGCCTCCAAACTAAAAGGCTTCTCTCAGCCCAGAGATAGGGGGAGGCCAGGATGGTGGAAGGGATGGGGTGGTGAGGAGAAGTAGAGAGTTGCATCCTTGAAATCATAGGCATGTCCTTTGCCTGGAAATTTCTGTTGTAATTGCTAAATCACAGTAAGGGGAGTAGAAATTGAATTTTGGACCAGGTCACCATTCTTCATTTGTCTGATGAGGTAGAAAGTTGGCATATGGAAGAACAAACTTCAGAGGGGGAGAAATTGGACAGAGGTGACGATTTTCTGCAGGACGTTATTATATACTATCTACATGGATGCTGAGTGGATGGGTTGCTTCTGTAAAGAAATGCAGAGCCCCTGTGGATGACTGGGGAAGGTGGGGGCGGTGGAGGGGGTACAGTGGGCAGTGTGAGGATGACAGCAGGCCTTGGGTGCCTTTCCCTGGATTGCTTGTCATCCTTCTGCATAATGTGCAGGAAGATATTTCTCTGCATAAGTATTCTTTCTGCTTTTTTCTTCATTTTTGAAGAGCTAAAATGAGTTTTGTTTACTGCGGACTTTATCACCTCAACATTTAGAATACTTATTCTGTGTGGGGGGGAATATCTTAGGACAGATTTTTAAGATTTAAATTAAAATTTTCATCTTTTAATTGATACATAAAACATCAAAATTGTATGTGTTTATGGGGTATAGGATGATGTCTCTATATGTATATACATAACATGATGTTTAAAGTAGGCTAGTTATATTTACCTTCTTATATTTTTCTTTCCTTTCCCTTTTCTTTTTCTCTTTCCTTGCCTTTTTTTTGTGCCAGTACTGTAGCTTGAACTCAGGGTCTTGTGCTGTTCCTTACCTTTCCTCATCCACTTAAGATTAGTGTTCTACTGCTTGAGCCATACCTCCATTTCTGGAGTTTTGGTGGTTAATTGGAGATGAGTCTCTCAGAGTGTTTGGCTTGAACTTTTATCCTCAGATATCAACCCCTGAGTAGCTGGGATTACAGATGTCAGCTACCAGCACCCAACTCATATTTATCATTTCTTTATGATAAAAAATACTCAGATCCTTTCTTCTATCTATTCTTGTGAAATATTCGCCCTACCATGCATTAGCACACAGGGACTTCTAGCTGTTATCCAAGTGTAACAGTACTTACTGATTGATCATTCTTCTTCTTCCCTTCAGCACTGCTGTCCCTGGCCTATGGGATCCACCATTCTATGCACACTTCCAAGAGATCAGTTGTTTTAGGTTCTACAGGTGAATGGGACCATGTACTATAGTCCTGTGCCTGCCTCATTCAGTTAACATAATGACCTCCAGTTCTATCTATGTTGTGTCACATGGCAGAATTTCATTCTTTGTTTGGGTGAATAGTATTCCATTGATATATAATGATGTATTTGGCCTTTCCTGTGTAGTAGTGCTTCTTCCTCTCTCTCTGGGAAGTGTTGTGTGTGGCCGGGAAGAGACTTCCTTGAATACTGCCTGCACTAAAAGCGTTTGATCTATGTTTTCTCCTCCTTCACATCTCTTCATTACACTCCTGGCCTGGTATATTACTGATTACTTTCTCTTTTATACTGATCACTTTTTCTTTTTGCTGACCCTTTCATGGTACAGATGCAATGATTACACGACAGTTTCTCTTACTTTATTGAATGTCCAGAAGATAGAACTTAGTCCTGTCTGTCTATAGCCTGATGTGGAGACTTTGCCATTTATTTACCAATGCTTATTGCATGTTGACTGGGTCATACAAGTTCACCATTCTCCATAGATATAACAATGGAGTGGGATAAACTATCAGCTCACAGAGGTGACATTCTGAGGTAGAGGGAAGATGGCTAATAAGCAAAATAAATAAGTAAAATCATATGCACAGAGTTGCATGTGTGGATATGTGTGCACGTGCACACACAGAGCACAATGCTTGGAGGACTAAATTAGCAAATGCACCCCTAGAAGGGACAAAGAGGCTGGGGTAAAATTAATTGAGAATGGCAGGTTCTGATGTAAAGCAGCTCTACAGAATGTCATTCTGGCCATGCTGTTCTGCATACAGAAGAGGGTGTGTGTGTGTGTGTGTGTGTGTGTGTGTGTGTGTGTGTGTGTGTGTGTGTGTGTGTGTGTGTGTGTGTGTGTGTGTGTGTGTGTGTGTGTGTGTGTGTGTGTGTGTGTGTGTGTGTGTGTGTGTGTGTGTAGTGTGTAGTGTGTGTATATGTGTGGCTCTTTGTAGGGTAGCAGAGATTGTATCCTCATTCTTGTTTACCACATTACAAGAATGATTTAGTTGCAAACATACAAGGCTACAGCATTGTACTTTTCTAATGGATGTTAGTTTGTGCTTAGTAATAAAGTTATTTTTCTCCCTGAGTATTTGCAGTGTGCCAGGCACTGCTTTGAACTTTTCTCCTCACATGGAGATGGGGAAGCCCCAGCTATACCAACTTTCCAAAGGGGAGGGCCAGGCCAGAGGCCGCTTCTGCTGCTTATGGCAGTGTTATGCAGCTAGAAGATGACAAGTGGTCCAACCCCAGTATCTCTGCTGTGATTCTGGTGTAGAATCTACAAAATCAGAACCACCTCCTTTTTCTCTTCTTCTTCTTTTTGGCAGTACTAGGATTGGAACTCAGGGGTCTTGTGCTAGCTAGGCAGCATGATACCACTGAACCATGACCCTAGTCTGGTTTTCACTGGTTATTTTTAGGCTAGGGTCCTGCTATTCCAAACAAAAACCTTCAGTTCAAGCTGTGAGTTCTCTGCTGGAAGACAGTGTCATTGCTGGTCACACTGACCATAAAGATGTGCAGGTCTGCCATCCCAGCTACGTCCTAGGGCTCTGGGCTTATAAAAAAAAAAAAAAAAAAAAGACCCTATGTTGGAAATGAGCAGTATAGAAAGGACCTGGCAGTGTAGCTCACATGGTAAAGCACCTGCTTAGCAAGCATGAACCCTGAGTACCTCCAATAAAGAAATAAAAATTACAACTTTATTGAGATATGTTCCAAGGCCGCCAGAATATACTTTTAAAGTGTACTTTACTTGCCGGGCGCTGGTGGCTCACACCTGTAATCCTAGCTACTCAGAACTTTACTTGCCGGGCGCTGGTGGCTCACACCTGTAATCCTAGCTACTCAGAAGGCTGAGATCTGAGGATCTTGGTTCAAAGCCAGGAACGTCCCTGAGACTCTTATCTCCAATAAACCACCAGAAAACCAGAAGTGGTGCTGTGGCTCAAGTGGTAGTCGCCTTGAGCTGAAAAGCTGAGAGACAGTGCCCAGACCCAGAGTTCAAGCCCCACAACCGACAAAAAATTAAAAAGTACTTTATTTTTTGTTTTTGTTTTTTTGTTTTTTGGTGGAAAAAGTATTTATGGAATTGTGCAACCAGAAACACAATTAATTTAAGAACATTATCATCATCCCATTATAAAAAAACAACAACTTGTACCCATTAGCAGTAGCTCACCATTTCTCCTTCTTATCAGTTTTTATGTATTTATTTGTCTTTTCTGGACATTTCCTGTATGTGGGTCCACACAACATGGGCTCTTTCATGTTTGGCTTTTTTTTACTGAGTGTAATACATTCAAGGGACATCTATACTATAGCACCCACCCATGCTTCTTGCTTTGCATTTCCTAGTGAACGGATGAACAGGCCTCATTTTGTATGGCCACTTATTCTTAGAGATGGGCATGGGTCTACTTGTAGATTGTTAATAAACAATGTTTCTGTACACATGTATATACATGTTCTTCATATGGCATATGTTTTCAGTTCTTTGGGCATGTTTTCAGTTCTCTTGGCTATAAACATAGGAATGGAATTTCTGGGTCCTATCCACTGAGTTTAGTGTTTAAATTGACTTCTTTTTACTTGTGGGATCTGCATCCTTACTTTTTGCAAGTGAAAATAAATTTACTTCCTTGGTGCTGAGTGTTGTCAACAGCTTGATATAACATGAACACATCTGGGGCCCAGGTTAAGATTCTGTAGCGAATCATGTAATCATAAGTATGTTTATTGTATAGAGTTGATGCTTGACTATATTTGTTTTGTTCTCTTCCTAGCTTCTTCTTACTCTAATATTCACCCATTTTTTTCTTTTCTTTTCCAGAATCGCAATGAAATAAAAAATGGCACTATCCTTCGATTAACCACATCTCCAGTAAGTTGATCTTAGTTGGTTATTTCATCTTAAGCTGCCTACCCTCTGGGTCTGCTGTATGTGCTTATAGAATGCTGTTTTTTTGAGAGTGACTGTACTCTAAAACAGAAAGTCCCTGGGATGTACTCATGGGCAGAGTTTAGTTTAATTGGAAGTCTCTCCAGTTTATTTCCCATGGCAGAGGAGGAAGGAACCACTGTGAACAGAGAGTGGATTGGGAATCATGGAATTGGAGTTTGGTGGCCATCTCAACAGCTCTTACATTACTGATGAATAACTTGGCTATGTAGATTTTTTTTATCATCTTCTCTGAGCAAATTCAGAGAAACAAAGCAAGCCAAACCAAAAACAGGCTGTTTCTTTATTTAAAGTCTATGGAGGGGGGGGGGAGAGAAAGGTGGGTGGGAGGAAGAGAAGGAGGGGGAAAGAGAAAGACAGAGACAAAGACAAAGACAGGTTGAATTTAAATATTTCCTAGTGTTGGTCAGTGATGATGAAAATTGATGAAAAAATGGATAAAAATTGATTTCAAATAGTAAATGTTGGGCCATTTAGGCTGTTTCATGGATGCTAATCAGAACTCATGCATATCTGCGCGTGAAAGCTGTTGAACAAGGTGCCTGTGCACTTGGCAGTGAATGGGTGGCATCCTGGTCTTTCTTGTTTCCTGGTCTAGTTGGGGTAGTAACATTAGCATATTTGAGCCATATTTTTCCACACTGCATTTCCTTGCCTTCCTAAAAAACACAAGCAGCACAAAATATACCAGGTATTACTATTTCCACCTGCACAGTTGAGGAAAACTATCTATCATTTCTAGTTGTCACTAAAGCCATGTGGTAGGCTAAAAATAAATTTCAAAATGGAGGAGAAAACATCTGGCTAGAATTAAACTGTGGGCAGTATAACTACCACAGATCCATCTTGTTGAAAATTACATTAGAGAAGTTTAAAAACTGCTAAGTATTTTGCTTTCATTTAAATTGGTCTATTAATTTTTTAATTTTTATTTGTACTGTAAGGCAATGTGCAGAGGAGTTAGAGTTACATGAGTCAGGCATTGATTACATTTCTTTTTGGACAGTGTTACCCCCTCCCTCATTTTTTCTGTTTTATTTTCCCCTCCTCCGCCCCCACCCCGATTCCCCACGTTCTATAGTTCATTTCCAACACAGTGTCTTGTGAATATCACTGCTGAGTTAGTTCACCCTCTATCCCAGCATTTCTGTGCTTCCCTTTCCCCTCACCAAAGCTGATAAACTTACGTACAAGACGTAAGTATTTTATCCTAAGACATCTCCAACCTAAACATAGGGATGGGCTCAGTAGACAGAATGACTGGGTTGCTGCAGCCATTGCCCGGTGCCAACTTCCCTGCTTCACAAAAATGATAGTTTGCTGTCCTTTTTCTGTGGTTGTACAGTGGGTTGAGTCATTTTTATCTGACTTCCTGGAATTAATGTGAATTAATACAAACTTGACCCTTGGAGGTGAGCATTTCATTTGTGCTTTGCATTCCTATTTATCCTGCTCAAAGTCCTTCATCTGCTTGCCAGGCAGGGAAGTGCACACCGTGTCTTTTGTTTCCTCTTAGAAAGGCTCAGCTTTTTCTCTTGGCCATCTCCAAGCCAAAGAAAGAATTGGTTCCCCTCACTGGGGATTCAGTCGCTCTTAGAAAGGAGGTTCAGTGTCAGGGAGGGGAGGGTGGTGTTTACAGCATCTCCAGGGTGGCATTATATTTTTTATTTTTTTACATTTGTTCATTTTTATTCACAACCTGTTTTTCAGTACAATTTTCCACCTGTTCCCATTTCCAGTCAGGTTATACAAGTGCTAAGTGGCAGAAATTTCTGGAATAACTACACCAAGAAGGAAAACAAAGCAAAGCTGTGAGATAAGTGGCATGTAGCAGGCCCCAGAGCAGCATTTTAACTCTGTGGAGATCTGTCATCTCAGAGCAGGGATTTTGGAAAATATCCTTCACATTCCCAGCTCTGTTAATGGAAAGATGGTAGAGATAGCAAGCAGGATGCCGCTACAAGACAAGACTGGCTTATGTTTCCAAACCTGGGGCAGTTGTGGACTTTGACCTGCAAGTGTGCAGGCCTTGGGTTACATGTCTGAGACAGCACACCAGACTCTGCATTTGAAACACTGCCTTGTGCTCTGTGGATGGACACAGAGTCTGGAATTGGGCATTATGTCACAACAAAATAATTGGGATCTGAAAATGTCATTAATTGCTAGATTACTTTCTGTAATTTTGTTTAAAATTGAAAATTGAATTGAGAATTAAAAAATATGGGTCACACATGGTAACTTGTGTGTGTGGGGTGGGGGGGGAGGGGTTCTTGGGGCTTGAATTCAAGGTCTGGGTGCTGTCCCTTAGCCTTTTCACTCAATGCTAGTTTTCTACCACTTGAGCCAGAGCTCCAAATCCAACTTTTTAGTGATTAATTGGAGGTAAGAGTCTCATGGACTTTCCTACCCAGGCTGGCTTTGAACTGAGATCATCTGATCCCAGTCACCTGCATAGCTAGGATGAAAGGCATGAACAGTTGGTACCTGGTTAATTCATTATTATTATTATTTTTGTGCTTACCTTGGGGCTTGACCTCAGGGCCTGGGTACTATCCTTAAACACTCTTTTGCTTAAGGCTAGTGCTCTACCACTTGCACCACAGTTTAGCTATTGGAGATGAGTCTCATGGATTTTCCTGACCAGGCTGGCTTAGAACTGTGATCTCTAGATCTCAGCCTTCTGAGTAGTGAGGATTACAGGTGTGAGCCACCTGTGCCCATAGACAATAAAAATGAATTAAAAGTGAATTTATCCATCCATTTTAAGAAAAGATTACTGGGAAGAACACAGAAGAAGGTCTTTTGCTACTTCAGGATTACAGGCATGGGCCACCAATGCTCAGCTGTGCTAATATTTAAAGTTCATGCACCTAGCAAGCTGAGTTCCCCCTCCTGGGAGATAAGACATTAGCATGCATACACCAGTACACACACACACACACACACACACACACACACACACACACACACGCATACACCGGTACACACACACACACACACACACACACACACACACACACACACACACACAATCTTAGGTAACGTGGCCATGCTGAGTTGTGCTTCTATTCTGTGGAGGTGGTATTTCCATTTAAGCATTTTTTTCCCTTTTAAAGTATTTGTTTCCTTTTAAGTAAGTGTTTCTGTTGGTCGGTCTCCCATTGAAGTGGAATGAATTAGGTTTAAATTCTGTCTACCTAGCTTCCTCTTCGTTTATTGACATTTTTCTTAGCAAAAGTTCATTTGGAAAGGTACATATATAGAAGAGCCAACAAAATGTCCTTTGCACACTAGACCAGGCAGGACTTATTGTACCCCAGCTGGGAAGTCTAGGGAGTGATTCGGAGGGAGACAGAACTGGGGTTCTTCCAGTCTTCACACAGAGAGGGTACATTCAAAGTGATTTAGAAGCCAGGTTCTGGTGGCTCAAGCCTATCTATAATCCTAGCTACTCAGGAGGCTG
>NW_027205979.1:0-9123 GCF_024711535.1 Dipodomys merriami
ACAAAACAAGGCTTTCTTTCATCATTAACCTATCCCCATGAGGAAGGGGATCCTTCACTGTATTCAGTCTTGCAGCTGGGGAAAATGAGGCATTGAGAAGCCAAGTGACCTACTCTTGACTTCCAGCTGACAGGAAGCTCAGCCTGACTTCTCTGCCATACTTCCTAGGACAGTGGGTGTTATTCAGTCCACTTCTTGTGGTGGGACTTCCACTTTTTCATTTTTGAGGCTTGAATTTGAGGCCTGGATGCTGTGCCTGAGCTCCTTAGATCAAGGCTAGCGCTCTACCACATGAGCCACAGCATCACTTCCGGTTTTCTGTTGGTTCTTTGAGTATAAGAGTCTCACAGACATTCCGGTCTGGGATAGCTGTGAACCATGATCTTCATATCTCAGCCTCCTTTGTAGTTACGATTATAGGTCTGAGCCACCAGCACCTGGCTTAAGTGTAATTCTGGCCCTCTCTTCCTCTTTCTTTCTCTCTCACCCCCTCCTCCCCCTCTCCTCTCTCCCTCTCTTTTTCTCTCCCCACTCTTTCCCTCTCTCTCTATCCCTCTCTCTTTCTCTTTCAGGAACTGGTTGAATAGGTGCTGGAGGAGGTGGCCCAGCATCCCCATGTGGCTGGAACCCAAGGTGTCCCTCTCATTCTGGAGGTGGGCTGAGGGTCAGGAGCTGTTTTGCTCAGCCTGTTGAACTATAGCTTCATGAGGTAAGCCCCTCTGTACCCCGGCTAGACTTTGATGGCTATTCATTGTCCATCCCTTGATTCCTTCCTCACATCCCTCTGCTACACCGTTGAAGGAAAGTGGATGAGGAGATGTTGCCTTGTCCCCCTGCCCAGCACGATCCCGGGACTCTGACCCATACCCCCACCTATCTGGTCAGGGCCTGGCTATAAGACAATGAAAACACTCCTTGTCTACTACCCTTTGCTGGCGAGTGTAGTTTTGGTTAGGGGAGTGGGGTGCAGAGGAAAGTGCCCAGACCTGACACCTCCCGGAGGACATTTGTTCTTGTGACAGAGCCAAGTCATTGCTATGGATAAGGAGGAAGCCGCATGGTGGTGGTCAGAAGCTCATGGCTCCCACCCATCATCCTGGCTGTTCGGGAGGCTGAGGTTTGATGGTCATGACTCAGAGCCAGGCCGGGCAGGAAAGTCCAGGAGATTCTTATCTCCCATAAACTACCTCCCTCCCCAAACCCACACACAAGCCAGATGTGCTGTGGCTCAAGTGGTAGAGCCACAGCCTTGAAAAAAGAATCTCAGGGATAACACCCAGACCCTGAATCCAAGTCCTAAGACTAACACAATCATAAAATAAATGAACAGTGTACAACTTTTATCTGACTACCAAGAAAGATGGATACAGTTTTCTTCTGTACTTGTAGCCAAAGGTAAGGGGCTCCCCTTGATGTTCCCCTAAACCTCTCTTCTCCTTTATATGTCCAGGCTTAGGTTGCAGGACAGAATTCGGATCATCCCCCTGGATGTGACCTTAGCTACCCTTCCCCAAACACCTTCCTTGGGGTCAGGATCCTGGATACACTCCCTGCTGGGAGGATGAGGCACTGCAGAGATGAGGGTAGGTATCCCCAACACTCTCTCTCTCTCTCTCTCTCTCTCTCTCTCTCTCTCTCTCTCTCTCTCTCTCTCTCTCTCTCTCTCTCTCTCTCACACACACACACACACACACACACACAAATACCCCTAAGCCAACTCAGACTAGCCTTTTCCAAAGACACTTTATCTCCTTGGATTAACTGACCTAAGAGAGAATTTTGATCCCCTGTAATTGATTATTTTAACTTGGGCTTGCTAGATGACAGGAGATAAACAGGAGCAAAAAAAAAAAAAAAACAACATTTGGTGCCCATCACCTGGTGCTCAGGCTCATGCCTGTCATACTGGCTACTCTAGATGCTGAGATCTGAGGATCACAGTTTGAAGCCAGCTATAAGCTGGACAGCCCGTGAGGAGACTACTCTCCATGGAACCACCAAAAAGCTAGAAGTGGAGCTGTGGCTCAAGTGGTAGAGCACCAGCCTTGAGCAATAAAACTCAGAGAGCAGCTCCCAGATCCTCAGTTCAAGCCCACACAAAGAAATGGCCCCATCTTGTTGCCCACACATTGCCAAGGCCTCAAGCCCCCTCTCATGGGGTGTGATACAACACCTGTCCCTGGGTGGTGTATCAGGGCCTCCAGAGATCTGGTGGTGGAATCCAGGCCTTTCCCTTCATGCACTCTCAACCCACACTGGCTGGAATGCAGAGCCTGACAAGCCAGCAGCCTGCAGAGTGGAGAGGCTCCTGCTCTGCCAAGGTGATCGGAATGGTCTTCTTGGAGGCAGCACTTGAAAAGGGGGTCTTGCTTAACAAGGAGTATCTGACAGGAAGCACAGAGTACAAAGGTGCTGAATATGATGGGCAACACAGCAGAGTATGTTCATTTCTAGCCAGGGCTGCTGTTGAGAGACTCGGTATAGATGTGTGACTTGGTATAGATGTTGGAGACTGTCCTGAGACAGCCTGAGGGGTCATAGAAGAACAGCTATCCAGGGCTGAGATTGTGTCTTAGAGGTAGAGGGCTCAGCTAGCATGCAAGAAAGCATGGGTTGGATTCCTAGGTCTTGCATACACAGAAAAAGGTGGACGTGGCACCATGGCTCAGGTGAAAGAGTGCTCCCCTAGAGACAAAGAAAGTCGGGGACAGCGCTGGGGCCCTGATGTCAGGCCCTAGGGCTGTCACCATAAAACAGTTCTCCCAGGGACCTTTGTGACAGTTGGATGGCTATGCCCTGAAGCTCTCAGTAGGTCCATCCATGCTTTGTGTCTCCTTTGACAGAGGGGAGCTGGATACTCCTTCTGCCATGGGCACCCCTGGGCCCGGTTATCAGCAACCCTCCCAACGTCTTCCACCGGGACATGGAGCAGCTGGCCCCAGCAAAAAGTATATGCCTATAGGGTAATATTTTGAAGAGTGCATTGGAAATATTCTAAATATAATAATTAAGTTGAGCAATTTCACATTGACAGTAATTAACTAGAATAATTTAATGCTAATTGGACAAGTTTGTCTTTCTAAATAAACAAAACCTATTTCTCCTTTTACTTTATCAGGGAAATATCTGAGCAAAAAATGGAAATAAACATATGACTCTATAACAACTGGAATGAATTTTTGCCTTTTTATTAGCAAACATTAACTTTACACAGTATTTTATTGTGTTATACACATATGTCCATATAATGTAGCTTGCTAAATTTTATTCCTTTTATTAATTTCATTAGCCTATTTTTATACTTATGTTTTATTATGTCATACCAACATATTGAATATTTGAACATATTTACTGCACAGTATTTCTCTTCATCTCCTCTCTTACTTTTTTCCAAATTAAATCAGCTCTATCTTTTACACCTGGGTTATTCATTTTATTTTCTGGGTTATTCATATTTTCATATGAGAAATCTAGTATTTGTTTTTTACAGTATGGATAATTTCTTTAATATGAATGTTTCCAGTTCTATTTTTTTATTTTGAAAATACTGTACAGAGGGGTTCAATTTACATGGACAAGATAATGAGTATATTTCTTATCAAGCATTGTACCCTCCTCCTTTGTTTCCCCTTCCCATCCCTTCCCATCCTTCCCCCACCCCCCCACCCAATCCTCCCCGCCCCCCTTTCCCGCACGAAAGTTGTAAAGTTCGTTTTCGACATAACGACTTGTACATCTCATTGTTGCAATGGGTCCCCCTGTATCCCTATTTAAACGATTTGTTTTTCCCCTTCCCCTCCACAAATTATACCGACATCAGATACAGTGAAAGCAGGGGTTATACTGTGGGGGAGGGACATACAAAGCAACAAAGAAATAATCTTATAAATGTGTAAGAAACAATCGCATGAAAGAAAAAAAAAACATTTGAATACATATCTTAGGGTTCATTTCCCTAACATCACCTTATCTGACCTTTTCTGCTTGACTCAGACATATACTAGATATTGCATGGGACCTATGTTTCTTTGGGCCTGGCTTACTTCACTTAATATAATTTTTTCCAAGCCTTTCCATTTCCTAACAAATGGGGCAATGTCATTCTTTCTGATGGATGCATAGAATTTCATTGTGTATATATACCACATTTTCTTGATGCATTCATCTACTGAGGGGCACCTGGGTTAGTTCCATATCTTAGCTATAGTAATTAATGCTGCAATAAATATAATCGTGCTGGTAGCTTTAGTGTGGTCTTATTGGTAAACATTTGGGTAAATACCCAAAAGTGGGATTGCTGTGTCATAGGGGAGCTCTATGTGGAGTCTTTTGAGGAACTTCCATACTACTTTCCAAAGTTCTATCTATTTTCTTGAAGATGATATTATTTCATAATTATGTGTGGCTAAATAGTATATCATTGTGTATATGCATATATGTATTACAATTTCTTTCTTCAATGAGTGATTAGGGAAAATGTAGGTTGATTCTGTAGTTACTTATTTTTTTATGTGAGAGAAGGAAGGATGCATATAATGATGCTTGGAATGAGAAACATTCTCTTTAAGCAGGCACTCTCATATTTGAAACATCCTCTCAGCTACTCTTTCATCAGTATTTTAATAGTGAATTGAATTAAAAGAATAAAATTTATCTACTTTTGCAAAGATGTTTTTTTCAGTACCTATAATATTTTTATTATAATGTTATGTTTACTATGTCATGTGAGTATGGGGATGTATGTGAAGATGAAAATCTAGGAATGTTTGTATACGTAGCTGACTCAAAGGAAACAATGTATGTGAGATACAGGATTCAAATAAAAGTTTGAGACCTGTAAGTTGCTAAATTGATGTATATGTCCAGTTTGTGGTGTGTGATTTCAAGATCACATTTTGGTAGATTTCATACCAAGTAAGTAGATGTTTCTAACCCCAAATCTTAAGGAATAAAATAATCATTGTCTTAGTATTCCAGACATTGTCATAAGTGGAAAAAATGATTGAAAGTATGATGGGTCAATAGTAAGCCTTTAGACACTCTACATTTTCCCCCAAATCTTCAGATGTACTCTTTGGATATTAATTACAAATGTATTTATAAACATTGATATAATATGATCTTATACATAAATATATGTATATATTATAAATATATCATATATTGTTATATTTTAAATGTGTACCATAAATATTGACTTATATTTAAATGTAATTCATCTCATCATTTATACATATATATATATATATATATATATATATGCATACTTTTTTTTTGGTCAGTTGTGGGTCTTGAACTCTGGGCTTGAGTGCTGTCCCTGTGCTCTTCAGCTCAAGGCAAGAGCTCTACCACTTGAGACATTTTGCCAGTTACAGTTTTCTGGTGGTTTATTGGAGATAAGAATCTTTGGAATTTCCTGCCTGGGCTGGCATTGAACTGTGACCCTCAGATCTCAGCCTCCTGAGTAGCTAGGATTATAGGCATGAGCCAAGGGCTCCGGGCTATATTTACATCCGAGATTTGTTAGTGGAATAAAGGGTACAGAAACTATTATTCTTATCACAAAATGACTTCACACTTACAGGTATAATTATAAGAAGAAAAACGATAAATATTCACAGTGGCACAAAAATCCCTTAGGTGCCTAACAAGACAGTACGTTTTTCCAGACACTGCATGTGGTGTGAGCTCTTTGCAACCCAAGCGACTGTAGAAGATATTGCACCCTAAACAAAACTGACAATTGCATGAACCCAGTCCTCTATGACAGATTTAGCCAGTTCTATCTTAGAGATTCTTGTTAGGGACATGATGAAAAATTTATAGTTTAATTGTGATTATAGAACTCTTTTATACATGTCACTCAGCCATTAACTATATTTAACATAGTTCCTTTTGCTCTAACTTATATTTTCATGGCTTAGGAAACTGTTTTTTGTTTGTGAAAACATAGCTGTTCACTATATAGACATGAGTTTTTAATCCTTGAAATTACTGTCTGCATAGTGTTCTATGAGATGAGCTTCTCTTTACCATATCATAGGAATAAACTTACTCTGATTCAAACTTGGACAACAGCTACCTTGTTCTCTCTCCTAGAAAACCATCTGCATAGACTTCTTTACATGTAAACAGACCCTCATTTACTTGCAAAAGTCTGTCAGTGAGTCAAACCTAACTCACCCAAGTGAGGTGAATTCCTCTGTCATGCTTCCTTTACTTTAAAAATGGTAAGAACTGTACAGCAATGTGCATACTTTTTAATGTGAAGTGTGACTCCTATTTTCCATAATGTGAATCAAGCAGAGGAATCAATTTAAGATGTGAAAGAACCTTACAAAGAGTCTTGGACCTTGAAAATTGCCCTGGGTATGAATTTTTGGAGAAATATCCCTTCTAAGACAAAGGACTCAGTTTTTTTTTTATATTGTGCTGGTACTGGGGTTTGAACTCCTGGCCTTGAGCTCTATCTGGGCTTTAATTCTCAATGTTTGCTCTATACCACCTGAGCCACACCTTCACTTCTTCCTTTTACCACAAGTGCAGAAAAGAATCTCTTAGGTTTTCTACTTAAAATAGCTTGGAGTTGCAATTGTCAAATTTGAACCTACTGAGTATCTAGGTGTAAGCCACTGGTGCTGTGCTAGAACTCACTTCTTAAGAATAAATAATCACAAAAAGAGGTGCAATAAATATTTGTTCAATTATGTATGTGTTGACTGATAAGCCAAATCACTTGCTACTGGAAAAGAAAAAGAGAGAAGATAGAGATTAATATGGAGGAGAGAGACACAAAGAAAGAAGGGATGGGAGGGTAAATGAGTGGAGGGGAGTGAAAGGGAGGATATGAGAGGAGAGGGTAGCTGGGTAGAATTGTCTACTGCTCACTAAGGTATTGTTGGACAATCAATGCCGTTGCATTTATGTAGCCAAAGCTTTATATTTTTGGTAGTAAGTTGATATATAAAATACCAATTTACAGGTAGTAACCTGTTAGTGTGCTTCCTCCTGCACCAAGGAAGCCACAGTTAGGTTACTGTTACAGATAAGGCAAGAGTAAGCAGTTTAAGTTATTCTGAGAAACAATAATTGACATACTAAGAATGTTCCCTTGTATGGTGAAGTCAAGCATCACTCTTTTCCCTGCTACAGTCTTCCTCTCAACAAGAATAGCAAAACCAGAAGAGGAAGGAGATATCTGAGTAATGATCATCTCTCTGTTTAACCTCATCCCTTGGCCTCTCAAACAATAAAGCCAATGGAGACTTAACCTGAACTAATGGGGAAAATGGGGGGAAAAGTTCAGTCTAACTTATTGTGAAACTTTTAAAATAATTGGGGCAGTATTTCAAATACTGAAATAAAACTTTTTAAATTATTAATAAAAAGTTACTCGAAACTTATTGAAAATTTAAGACTACAGGGCTCACTACATAGTGGAATCTGCATAGGTAAAACTGACTCGTGCTCCTATCATCAGAAATTGAAGATTGTCCCTAAACATAGACTGCTGAAGTGATAAGCGATGGAAATTCATGATGGATAGCATAATGCTGAGAGCATGGAAATTATTTCCTTTCCATCTTCAGTGTGTAGAGAAGAAAAAAGCTCTATAGGATGGTCCTGAAGGTTCAATTCTAAATTTAGGACAGAAGGTGAATAGTAAAATAGACCTATCTCAGCCATTCAGAGATTAGAAATGTGGAGAAATATATTCATTTATGTGGTCAAACATGGAAGAGAGGATGTGGCAAGCCCATAGCCAAATGCCAAAGGTAGAGATATTTAACAAAACACCATGAATTTGAAACAAGTCTTAAAAGGGGAGCTAGGCTTAGAGGAAATAGGGCAGAAGGATGGAGAGGGAAATGGTGGACTAATACAGTCATAACACTCAATGTACATATGTGAGAATATAAGTAGGAAACTTGAAGGGATAGGTGGGGTTGGGGTAAGGGAAGGAAGAAAAAAGGAAAATTTGACAATGATCCAGATGCACTGAACATTGAAATGCACATACACTCTATTCAACACTGACATGATGAAGCAAAACCCCTTTGCACAACTTGCTAAAGATAATTTTTTTGAAGTTTTAATATTAAAAGACCAGAAGCATAAACCTTTAGAGATAAATAAGAGGATAGTATTGACATATTGTTGAGGCTTGTGTTCCCAAAATTGAAACAATTCCCAAAATTGAATATATTTAAAACATTAAAACTTTGAACGAACCTTAACACTTGCTGCAGTGTTCATTATGACAGGTGCCTTGTATAGAATAATTGAATTCCTCCTCCTACACATTTCTTGAACAACAAATATCTGGAATTATTTTGTTTTTGACATGTCAATCTTGACTTTATTCTTAAATGTGTGCTTATGTAAGAAATATATGGTTGTAAAATTTCATGACAATTCTTTTGAACTTCCTTTTTGTTGAATCGTCTAGTTTAATAAAATCCAATTGCACTTTTGATATAAAAATATTTTGTGCTCAATTCAGAATCACATACACTAACATTGGAACGATACAGAGAAGATTAGCATGGCACCTGTGCAAGGACGACATGCAAATTCGTGGAGCGTTCCATATTTTTACAACAACAGATGCTGGAGGGGATGTGGCCACAAGGGAACCATACAGCATTCTTGGTGGGAGTGTAAACTTGTTCAACCACTTTGGAAAGCATTATGGAGGTTCCTCAAACGATTCCACATAAAGCTCCCCTTTGACCCAGCAACCCCACTTTTGGGGATTTACTAAATGATCACAAAAAGACCATACTAAAACTACCAGCTCAACTATGTTTATTGCAGCATTATTTACCATAGCTAAGATATGGAACCAACCCAGCTATCCCCACTACATGAATGCATCAAGAAAATGTGGTGTATATACACAAGGGAATTCTATGCCTCCATCAGAAAGAATGACATCACCCAATTTGTTAGGAAATGGAAAGACTTGGGAAAAAATTTATTATGTGAAGTAAGCCAAGTCCAAAGAAACAGGTCCCATGGTTTCCCTTATTTTCAATAACGAATATATGTCTAGGGCAAGCAGACAATGTCAAAAACTATGTTCATATGAACAGATATGATGATGTTAAGGGAATTGAACTC
>NW_027205980.1:0-8999 GCF_024711535.1 Dipodomys merriami
TGTTTGTTTCTATGGGCATTGTAGACATTTCTATGTTAGTGAATATAAAGACATTCATGTACATATAATGTGTATGTACACATATAGTATGTATATATTTATGTCACTACTTTGGCAATCCATGTGATCTTCTAAGACCCCCTTACTCAATACTTCCTCCACTGGGAAGTTTTCCAAGTGCCATTGAAATCTTGGCAGACCTGAGGTTTGAACACAGGGCTTTATGCTTGCTAGGCAAGCACTCTACCAGTTGAGCTATGCCCACCAGAGAGACACTGAAATCTCAATGTCATAAGTAGCATATATTAATCTAGACTTGTACACACATTGTTGTTTCCATCCATTCATTTCTGTATCATGTACTCTTCCATAGTGGGATGGTTGAGGCAGGGACACACATCAAAAGAACATGTCAGAAGGTGTGGCGTGCACAAACTCTGCAGACAAGCCTTATTCTTATACCCCACAAAGTATCAAAGGGCTTGGTCTCTATTTCACTTATACTAGTTATTGGCAATATGTTCATCTACTTACTGTTTCCTATTCTGACTGAAATCTTAATTTGATGACTCATTTAACCTCTGAGGTTTTATGCATATTGGGTATTCATTTGTTTGCTAACAAATTTTATTCATTTTTACATTAGGCAACTCTAATTTAAATTTCTTTTGCTTTTTTTTTATTGTGTGGAAGAATTGGGGTTTGAACTCAGGGCTTCAGGCTTGCTAGGAAGACCGAGAGTTGAACCACTGCCCTAGTCCCATACTGTTTTGGTTTTTATTGGTTTATTTTTATTTAACAAATATGTAATTTGATTTTCTTCCAAATATGTAATGCGTTGTGAGTTATATTTATCACGTTTCCGTGTCAGGCTTATGCTCGCTTTGTGAGGCAGGCTGGAAAGATTCCATTCTTTTTCACTGCTCAGGAAGATTTTGAAATAAACAGTAGAAAAGAATCTGCACTCAACTCTCTTCACCTCCTTCCCCCTCCTCCCGGTTAATTATTATTCTGCCTAAGTTTTCAGTGTTTTGCATCCAGCTTGTTAATTTTTGTTTTCCTACAAAATCACTAATTTAATCCAGAGGCCGTTATTAGAGTGGAACATGTTTTCTCTTTAGAACAGCTCAAATACTGTGCTCTAGTGGTCAACCTTCTCTGGCTCAATCCCAGCACTACGTAGTTTTGTTTACTCTTTCCCTCCCTCCCTTTCTCCCTCTTTCTTTCTTTAGTTGCCTTTCTTCCTTTCCTTCCTTCCTTCCTTCTCTCTTTCTCATTCGTTCGTTCGTTCGTTCATTCGTTCGTTCCTTCCTTCCTTCCCTTTCTCTCTTCCTTTCTGTTTATGTGCTGGTAGTGGGGCTTGAATTCAGGGCATCATGCTCTCACCTACTTTTTTTCTACTCAAGGTTGGTGCTCTACCACTTGAGCTGCACCTCCACTTCTGGCTTTTTGCTGATTAATTGGAGATGGACTTTGCTGCTCAGGCTAGGTTTGAACATGATCTTCAAATCTCAGCCTTCTGAGTAGCATGGGTGACAGGCTTGAGCCACCAGAGCCTGGCTGTTTTGCTTATTTCTTCCCCATAATTGTCAGGGGGTTGATGATTTTGTTTTCTCTGAGAGTAACAAGCTCTTAGGTTCAAGTGTTAATTCTCCTATTCTTTATAATTTACTATTTTTTGCCTTTTTCTCAACTTATTTTTTCCTTCTTTTTTTCCCCTTAGGGTTGGAGGACATTATTTTTTTAGTTACTTTAATATCACATGTTGTAATTTTTCATATGTTTGTTTTATAACTCTGGGTTTCACTTCTAGAAAAAAATGATACTTTTCATTTCTGTCTCTTTGATAAACGCTCATTAAGAGCATGTGGGCTGGTTATTGTTTAAGACTTTACCCTATGCTTCCCTTCGATATTTACAAAGCTACTCCTTTGGTATACCATATTTGTTTTATTTTAATGAGTATTTCATAATGTATAGACTGTCTTCATAGTTTACATTTGTAGTTTGTGTTTTCACTACTTTGTTGTTGTTTATTCCTATAGGCTTATTTATCTGCCATGGTCTCATCTTGTTTATTGGTCTCAGACTGAACTCCTTCGGAGAAGTGCCTTGACCCACACAGTAGAGGGCTGAAGCCGGTGCTCATGGACCTGGCTTGATTCTAAGGACAAAGGTCTGTCTGAGCAGGAAGATGATGTAGACAAACAGTCAAAGGCGGAGACCTAGGTCTTTCTCTGGCAATGAAAAATACAAAAAAATAATTTTCAAAAAGCAATACTCTTGATTGTTTTGTAAAAAGTAATTATGATTGTAGAATTGGAGAAAGTAATGAAAAGAAAAAAATTAGAAACTAAGTTGCAGAATGAACTCTAAACTAGATGCAATGAGCAAAGAATCAATATGAGATAAAACCAAATTAGAAATGTAGAAGTCAATCTCTAAAAATTAAAGATATTAAAGATTCCATTGCTAATGAATTTTTATGATTTCTAAGACATCCTCAGAGGCATAATTACATTTAAATTCTCTGTGTCTCCATGAAGAAGATAAGGCAGATATTATTACCCCATTGTACTGGATAAAAGTTACGCTGAGGTGAGCGCTGGTGGCTCACTCCTATAATGGTAGCTATTCAGGAGGCTGAGATCTGAGGATTATGGTTCAAAGCCAGCTTGGGCAGGAAAGTTCATGAGACTCTTATCTCCAATTAACCAGTAAAAAAGCTAGAAGTGGAGCTATCTCTCAAGTAGTAGAGCAAAAGCAATAGAATGGGACAGGGCCCAGACCCTGAGTTCAAGCCTCAGGACCAGCATATATAAAGACGCAAAGCTGTGAAAAGGGTATGTGATTTGCTCCACTTTACTAACCAAGAGAGCTGTATTTTCTGTACATAAGGCTCATTGCCTTAAATTATTCATTTTTCTTTTCATCTTAGTGCCTATGCTTCTGTTAGAAGCTCAGGAAATCAGAGCATTGGTGGCTCACACCTGCTATCCTAGCTACTCAGGAGGCTGAGATATGGAGGATTCCTGTTCAAAGCCAGTCCAAGTAAAAGCATTCATGAGACTCCATCTCTGATTATCCAGTCCAAAGCCAAGCTGGAGGTGGCCCAAGTGGTAGAGCATCAACCATAAGCAAGTAAAGCTGAGTAAAAATGTGAGGCCTTGCGTTCAAGCCCAGAGAGAGAGAGAGAGAGAGAGAGAGAGAGAGAGAGAGAGAGAGAGAGAGAGAGAGAGAGAGAGAGAGAGAGAGAGAGAGAGAGAGAGAGAGAGAGAGAGAGAGAACGAGCGCGCGCGCGTGCGCGAGAGACAGACAGACAGAGACAGAGACAGAGACAGAGACACAGAAAGAGACAGAGAGAGACAGACAGAGATAGAGAGACAGAGAAAAGACAGGGAGACACAGAGGGAGAGAGAAAGTGAGAGACAGAAACAGAGAGACAGAAACAGAGAGACAGAAACACAGAGAGATAGAGACAGAGACAGAGACACACAGAGAGAGAGGGAAGAAGTGAAGGAGGGAGGGAGAAACTCAGGAGATCTTATTACAAGGTCCAATTCTTTTCTTTGGAGATATGGCTTCTGGATTCCACTTGAGTTTAAGACTTCTATTTTCTATAACACAGAATCTGTTGAAGGCCTTGTCTTTGCAGAAGAAATTAATTCAAGCAAAATGTTTGCTAAGAGATTAGATCAGCGGCTTCTTTTCAGTTGTCGTGCAGCTCATTTCAGTTCTGCTGGGGCTTCCGTACAGGAAAATGGTAGGTGAAACAAGCAAACACACACAAAGCAAGCCCATTGCTTGTTCTTTCACCAGTTCTCTTCACGGCTGGTCTGCCACTTCTGTCCTTGTCTGGGCTGTGGCTAAATGGATTAACATCACTACCCAGATGTGAAGAAAGAGGCACTGCATGGACACGAACGTAGGAATGAAATAGTGATGAGAACAGAAAGGGAAGGTAGCTGGTATTCTAGCTGCAGAAGGCCTGTGTTTCTGAGTTGAGTATGCCAGTGAGTATAGATAGAAAGTCACTTTTTGTTTTGTGGTTTGTTTGGGGGATTAAACCTAGGACTAACTGCACCTAAAGCAAGAGCTCTACATCCATAACTCTTTTGAATAGTGTTATTATAAAGGTGACATACAGAGGGGTTACAGTTATTTAAGTCAGGTAAAGAGAACATTTTTTGGACAATGCTACTCCTTTCCTTTTCTTCCCTTCCCACAATTTACTTTTTATCAGCTGCTCTTCCTTCAAATATATATATATATATATATATATATATATATATATATATATATATGTATGTGTGTGTGTGTGTATAATATATAATGTAAGTATATATAATTATATATTTAATTCCAACTGGTGTTGGTAGATTTTTTTTTAATATCTCTGTAGGTTGGTGCCTATGGAGCGATGAGAATTAGGCATAGCCATAAGCCTCCATCTTAACCTGCCAACTCCTTGATGAGATCTTTGAAATTCCTTTTTGAGGTATCAAACTACAGGGTCAATCTGCAGAGGTCTTGCAGCTAACAGTTTCTTATTTCATGCTCCTTTAGCAGAGTAGAAAGAAACTCTACAGGGTAGAAAAACACCCATTGGTTTTAAATGTCCTATTTTTTTTTAATGTGGAAGAGGAATGAATGAATGGGTTAACTCATCACTTGTAAGTTGACATGCAACACCACATAGATCTACTCACGTTGTCCCTCCCCCAGAGAGACCGAGTATATAGGGCTAAGAGAATTATGTTCACACATCAGTGGACTTAAAAGGACTGTCCGGGTTTTGGGAGCAATGCTTTCCAGCCAAGTAGGCCATGATATGACCTCTATTAAATTTATGGGAAATGAGGTTACTCCCTCTGTGACAAGCTGTTGAATGACAGTAAAAAGTAATTAATCACTCCTACTCGTATTTGTTAAAATAGCTGTGCTTCAGGTTCCTTTTTCCCAGGTTGCCTTAAAATTGAGATGTGGCCACAGTGGGTTAATTCCACTGTGTTTTCACCTTGATATGACCAGCCAGTAATTTGCTTATGCTCTGAAGCATGTAGATGATACACATTAACCTTCAGGGTTGGTTTTTTTCCTTTTTAAAGGAATACCCCTAAACTTAAGTTATCAAATGTGTAAAGCAGATTAGAAATGTGGCAAGGGTTAGCATTAATACAATAAATCTCTTTTAGTTTATACCCCCTACATTTTAACTCATAAAGCTAATAACTTTAAAATGAAGACAGTGTTACTAACCATGATTATTTTAAGGGAGTTATTTGAATTGTCGGGTAAATATATTATCTCATTCAAACTCAGATCTCATAGAGTAATTATAATAGCTAGCATTTATTGAGAGCTATGTGTTTGGCATTGAGATAAGCCCTTTATAGATGGGATCCCATTAAATATTATCCTTTATAGATGATGTCTTATTAAATATTATTACTCCCTATTTTCTGATGAGGAAATTGGGTTTAAAAGAGGATATTAACTTCTTAGACAGTAAGTGCTAAAACTATGATTAATATCCAGGTCTGCTGTCTTGCCTAAATCCTATGTATGTAATACTGCTTTTCAGTGGTCTTAATGTGGGTGAAAATCCTAATAGCTATCATTAACATTGCTGCACTATTCATCTCTATTTTGTCTATCTATCTATCTATCTATCTATCTATCTATCTATCTATCTATCTATCTATCTATCTATCTGTCTGTCTGTCTGTCTGTCTGTCTGTCTGTCTGTCTGTCTGTCTGTCTGTCTGTCTATCTTTTCTCTTTTCTCACTCTACTATCACTAAGAAACAAGTAGAACATAGAATAGGCAGGAAAATAGGATAATAGATATCTATTGAATACTCAGGTAAGCTACATTTACATACACTAATTACTCAATTACTATAATCACCTATTCCATAGATGGAATAGTGTTGATTAATTCATGAAGCACAGGAGACAAGAAAGAGCATGTAGAGGTGGAGGGAAAAGCCATACAGTAGGTAAGTGAGAACAGATGAAATAGTGGAGGTGACATAGAAAGAAAAGAGGAAACACTAGCTGTCAGGCATACAGATGTCCTGGTCTGGGCTTCAGTGAGGGTTTGGATACTAGCAATGAACAGCCTGGTGAGCTACTGGCTTTCATTAGGGAACTACCAGCTTCCTAGGTAAAGCTGTTTCTGGATCTCTTCTTCCTTTCCTTTGCTGAAAAGCAATCGAATGAAGGAAAACTAGTATTTTGCGAAGCTTGGAAGATAAATGGGATTTTGTGGAACCCTTTCCTTAATTGATAAATTGCTGATCTATTATCTTTCCAATCTATAGTCCTATGTTTTTCCATAATGTAAGTGGGAAAAATTGAGCTCTGTGTGAGAGTATAGATTCTTTTTTAAAAATTTTATTTTTATTTATTTTTATTGTGAAAATACCATACAGAGGGGTTACAATTACACGAGCAAGGTAATGAGTGCAAGGTAATGAGTACATTTCCTATCGAGCATTGTTGTCTCCTCCTTTGTTTTCCCCTTCCCATCCCTTTCCATCTCCCCCCTCCCCGCATCTGCCCTCCCCTACTCCCCCTAGGGTATAGATTCTTTAGAAATGTGGAATAACCAAACCAAAACAGGAGGGACACCAAATATTATTATTAGTATTCAAGAACTAAAGAATTAAAGGAATTTTTAAAGTCAACAATCCACAAATTCAATATCCTGTGGTCCATCACTTGATTTCAGTTCCTTTTATTTGTTCCCAGTTATCACAGATGTTTTATATTCGTATTAATTATTTTGGAGCAAATGCTCCATTCAGCAACGTACCAGCCAGGAACTGCTATGAAAATGCTGCAGAACACAGCCCCACTCCAACATACTGGCTTGCAACAGTCCCCAGTCTTCATCACACTTGCAGGTTGGGCTAGGGTTGGCTAATTAGAGTATGTCTAGCTGGGCGTAGCTCCAAGATGATAGTCATCACTAAGTTAACTAGAAGTTGTAACTACAGAAGAGGAACGTTCTTCTCATGCAAGGCAGGAGAGCAAGAGGACCAGACAACTGGACAAGTGCATTGACATCCCATTCATCATGGCCATCCCAGAGGCAAAGCTGGGGACATGACCCTGGGGGAGATGCAAAGTGCTCTCTCGTGGCAAAGAGACGTGAAGAATTGAGTCTAGTCACTCCATCTGCACAATCAGGGAACTTTCAGGAGCCTATTTTCCTCCCTTGTATGAAGGCATAAAGTGTGAGATGTGACACCTTAAAAGTGTGTGTCGCTGTGGCTCAATTGGTGGAGCGCCTGCCTTGAGCTGAAGAGTTTAGGGACAGCGCCCAGGCCCAGAGTTCAAAGCCTATGACTGACAAAAAAAAAGTCTGTGTCATGTTGAGCACTGGTGGCTTCCATCTGAAATTCTAGCTACTCTGGAGGCTGAGATATGAGAATCAAAGTCCAAAGCCAGACTAGGAAGGAAAGTCCATGACATCCTTATTGCCAATGAATCAGGAAGAAGCCAGAAATGTGGCTCAAGTGGTAGAGTGACAGATTTGAGTACTAAAATCTAAGAAACAGCTCCCAGGCAGCAAGTTCAAGCCCAATCATTGGCACAACAACATCAACAAAAATCTGTTTCCACATCCTTCCTCAAAGCAGCTCTGAAACCTCACTGTGCCAGTTATCAAGGAGTTAGAATGGCAAAAAATTTTCTAAGATAAACTCATGATATGCTTGACTGTAGAGCTACTAAAACTACTTATCATACTAATGTATGTTGCCAATGCCTAAAAGAATGAGACATCACAAGATATTTCACAAACTTATTTGACCACAGAATCCACTTACTACAACAAAATCATTTTTTTTTTATAAAAGAGCATCTTGAGGGCCTAAAGTTTGGTGAAATTCATTTTGGAAAATGCTATCCTCAGGCAACTTCTATCTCCCTTACTTCTTAGTTCAAATGGGGCTGGCATCTGGTTAATACCCTAATTTCGAGATAAATGTTTCTAAAAAGAACTTGAGGAGAGGAAGAAGCAGATTTAGTGTATCTTATCATAGGCAATTTAAGGATATTATTGATATGAGCTAGCATACTCTATTTCAATTTCTATGTTATGTTACCCATGCTACTTTTAAGTTAGTCAAATCCAGGCATGTCTCACTGTCTTTTCAATTTTTTTTCAAATATTGAAAAGATGTTTCTGTGCATTTAAAGAATTCTAGAAGTTAATATATGTGGATACCAACATCTTTCTATTTCCAGGCTGAGAATGAATGGAATTCTAAGGCCATCTGATCTATGCTATTACGTCAGGTGTAAAATCTGATTAATATAAAATTTAAAAAAATCAATGGATGTGTTCCCTTAGAATGAATGTTTAAAATAACACGTAGACTCTATGCTATGGTGAATAACACTTAAAAAAAATCCAAGAGGCTGGGATAGTTTTAGCTTGGTGGAAAATATATTTTTTACAACCAAAACTTTTATGGAATGCTGTAAATCTGAAAAAAAATTCATTTTAAACAGCTGAGATTTTTATGGCCACTCAGGGATAATAAAAAGTTTGAAGAATATATTATATTATGTAGATGAGGGGAATATATTAGTCAATACGATGACTTTTTTAAAAAAAGAGTTTGCTCTTAAAAACTGGATAAAAGAGAATTATTCAGTAAACCTTCAGGTAAAATGAAGTATGTTTTTCTCTTATCACAATACTCTAAAAGTAAACACTGTGATGCAGCTCTTGTGAATTGTGATTCCTCTAATGTGGCAGTGTGTGGGCTTCAGTGCTATAGGACAGCAAAGTCGTCAGAGCCTTTATTCAGAGAGTTTGTGAACTGTGTCTGAACAGTTAATCTTCTGGCCAAAAATGGGTGGGGGGAGATTTGGAGCTTATGTACCGTCTCTACCTACGCAATCTACTTTTCTCTTCACAGAAGCTCTATGAGGCAAGTTGGGCATCCTTTGTCTGCCACATTTAGTGATCATACAGTTTA
>NW_027205981.1:0-8962 GCF_024711535.1 Dipodomys merriami
TAACAAGGGTTAAAAATTTGATTTTTACTGAGTCCTCATCCATTCCGAATTAGCTAGTGTGAGGATGCTAATATTTGATCAAATTTTTTTAATGAAATGTCCCTCTACAGTCTAAAGAGTCATTTTACTTAAGTCAAATGATTGGGAAGCTATAAAGAAGCATGTAAGGCCAGGTGCCAGTAACTCATGCCTGTCATCCTAGCTACTGAGGAGGCTGAGATCTGAGGATAGCCATTTGAAGGTAGCCTGGGCAGAAAAGTCCCCATGAGATTCTTATCTCCAATTAACCACTAAGAAACTGGAAGTGGCACTGTGGCCAAGTGGTAGAGGGCTCACCTTCAGTAAAAGAAGCTCAGAGATAGCACCCAGGCCCAGAGTTCAAGCCCCAAGACTGGCTAATTGTGTATATATACTACATATATATGTGTATATATGTATACACACATATATACATGCACATACCTATATACATGTATATAGATAGATATGTATATGTATATAGAGAGAAACATAGACATATATACAAAAGCATACAGGAAGCTATGGGCTCATTAATAGGAATTATGTGGAGGAAGAGCTTTTTTGGACAATGGTTCCAATGTATACTGAACCAAGACTGTTGCTGGTGGCTCATGTCTGTAATCCTAGCTATTCAAGAGGCAGAGATTTGAGGGTAGAAGTTCAAAGTCAGACTGAGGAGGAAAAGCTATGAGAAATCTCAAATTAACCAGCAGAAGTCCTGAACGTGGAGCTGTGGTTCAACTGATAGAGCGCTAGCCTTAAGGAAAAAAGCTCCGGGACAGTGCCCAGGACCTGAGTTCAAGCCCTAGTACTGGCATGAAAACCAAACCAAACCACACAGAATAATCATAGGGCTTCTATCGCAGGCAGCTCACCTTTATACTCCATGAGCAGCCAGAAGAAATCTCCAAATTATCAAAGCCACCATATTGGATAATCTTTTTTCCTAAACAATTAACTTTATGTAATCCAAGACTTCAGTCAAACAAGAATCTCACTTTAAGGCTCATTTAAAGTGAGATATATTCCCAAAGTAATCAGAAGGTAAACTAGCTAGAAAGGATTTCTCAGTAGTGGGATGTTAAGAAAGAGAAGAAAAAGTGACACTCAGAGTTCTCTTACTAGTCTTCACAGATCATGATGTGTGAAAAGAATCACTTGAATTTATGTGTAACAAGGAAAGACAGTGTGGTTAATTTCCAGAAGGCCAATTAATGAGATTTCTGAACCAGGAGCTCAGCCTGAAATCCTAGCTATTAAGGAGACTGAGATTAGAGGACTGTGATTCAAGCCAGCCTAAGTAGGAAAATCTGTGAAAGTCTTATTTCCAATTAACCACTATAAAGCCAGTAGTGGATCTGTGGCTTAAGTAGTAGAGGGACAGCCTTGAGTAAAAAAACTAAGGGAGAGTATAAGGCCCTGAGTTGAAGCCATACTACTGACAAAATAAAGGAAGGGAAGAAGGGAATGAGGGAGAGGAAGTTAGGGAAGCAAAGGAAAGAAGGAAGGAGAATAAAATTGAATCACTGATGATAATTACTCTTAGTGATTCAGGAGTTCTTGGTTGTAATGACTTTTCTGTCATTAGAGGGCAGTGTTGAGTTTCCTAATGCAGTAATTACCAGAGCAAAATTGTGAGATCCTTTAGAGAGCTCATCAGAACTAGATCCTAATTTTGGCTCCACTAATTGCTCATTGCTGCTTTGCATCATTTTGAACTAAGTCCTTCTATGTAAAATGTGGTTCATATTTATACATAGTTACAGGCAACAACAACAACAAAAGACCTATGAAAGTCTCTTCAAATAGGAACCTAGATGGCCTTATTGAGTGGGGGATAATAAAGCAAGGTTTTGTTATTATCTAGGGAAATAGAGGGCAAGCATGATTAAGATTGAGATTGTGTAATATGAATTCGGCTTCCATCAATGTCTAAGTGTGATCTTTCATGATAAAGGCTGGCTTATGTTCCTCTTCCATATTACATGTTCCATGGTCATCATTCTCTCATCCTGACTGGGCAGGGATGTTTTCTTTGTTCCAAACCAAGTGAGAGTCAGTTCATTAACATGAACTCCTTACAATGACACAGATCTTGAATTTTTCTACCTTTCTATCATCAATATCTAATTCTAAAATAGAATGAGTATGTGGTGTTTTGCTTGTTTTTGTTTTTTAGTTTAGGCTGGACATCAGTGGCTCACACCTGTAATCCTAGCTACTCAAGAGGCTGAGATCTGAGGATCATAATTCAAAGCTAGCCAGGGCAGGAAAGTCCATGAGACTCATCTCCAATTAGCCGTCAGAAAAGCCAGAAATGACTTTGCTTTTACTGTGGTTCAAGTGGTAGATCATTAACCTTGAGTAAGACAGCTTAAGGACAGCACCCAGGCCCTGAGTTCTAGCCATAGGATTGGCACACACACAAAACAGTGTTCAATGTTTTCAGAAGTGGTGAGGTGTGACTCAAAGTAGTAGAGAGCTAGCTAGTAGAAGCTCAGGGATAGCACCCAGTTCAACAACAAATACCACACATATACATTGAAGCCAGCTCAAGATTTTTGTCTTCAGCTTTATTAGTATATAACTGTCTCTTCTAGTGCATAGACAGTAAGATCTCTGCTTAGTGTCTTCAGCTTCACAGATGTTTTAGTCTGTGAACCCTGGGGCTTCCCACTGTGTGACATTCACATGCAGAGGGAAGGCCTCCCTTTCCTGCAGCTTCCTGTATGTTATGTTCCAGCAGCTTCTGTCACCTTCTTGCAGCTCAGGCAGGCTCTTCCCCCAACCCCCCCCCAACCCCTTGGTCCCCACTCCCCTACTCCAGCCTTATCCTTTCAGGTCTCCTGCTTGGGACTCTCTGAATTATGTCCAGTCAGAGTCCTGCAGATTAAGTGATGCCTTGGGTAGGATTAAATCCAGAAAAGTTCCTTCTCCCATAGTCCAACTACTTCTCTCTTTAAAAAATATCATTTTGGCCATTTCTAAGGTCTTCATAAGTCCTTTGTGGCTGAATGCTGGTGGCTCACACCTATAATTCCAGCTACTCAGAAGGCTGAGGTCTAAGGATCTTAATTCAAAGCCAACCCAGGCAGGAAAGTTTATGAGACTTTTCTCTCCAGTTGACCACCAAAAAGCTGGAAATGGAGCTGTGGTAGAGGACCAACCTTGAGTGAAAAAAGTGAAAAAATTAAGAGACAGTGCCCAGGTTCAAGCCCAGGTATGGGAACAAAAATTAAAATCTTTTATCCGCTATTTGGCTCCTTGTTTAAATACTGTCTGTGGGAAGGGTAAATTTGTTAGAATCTTTATTATAAAGATTAGAACATCACTCAGTTGGTATTCCTAGGTTATAAAATGAGCTGAACTAAACAGAAATAGTGGCTTAGAGATACCATGTCTCATTAGATTTTATCTAAACCTTCTAGCAACTTTTTGTAAATTTGAAAAGGTACATAGAATAATAATTTCAGTAGTCTATTTTCTTCAACTCAACTGATTGCAAGTGTTACTATTTCTACAAATTACCAGTACAACATTAAGATGCTTTTCATTATTTTTACATTAAACCTGCAGTATGGATAATGGATTTTCAGCAGCCTAATTTAGGTGCTAAATCTTCAACAGTTTAAAAGAAATAATGTACTATTAAAACCATAGCTAAGTTCAATAAAAATCTTTAGATTGGTTCTATTTTAGTTGGACTTCAACGCAGGGCCTAGGTACTGTTTCTTAGCTCTTTCACTCAAGGCTAATGTTCTACCACTTTGGACACACAGCTGTACTTCTGGTTTTCTGGTTAATTGGGGATAAGAGTTGTATGGACTTTCCTGTTCAGACTGGTTGTGAACCACAATCCTCAGATATAATCCTCCTGGGTAGCTAGGACTACTGATAGGCATGAGAAAGTAGCTCCTGGCTTGTTTAAAACTTTTTTTGGGGGGGTCCAGTCGTGTGGCCTGAACTCTGGGCCTAGGTGCTGTCCCTCAGCTCTTCAGCTCAAGGCTAGCGCTCTACCACTTGAGCCATAGCGCCACTTCCGGCTTTTTTTCTTTTTGCTTATGTGGTGCTGAGGAATCGAACCCAGGGCCTCAAACATGCAAGGCAAGCGCTCTACCACTGAGCCACCTTCCCAGCCCTTGTTTAAAAGTTTTAAGGTAAATCAACAGAAAATAAAATAAAATTCAGTCACATGTTAAATGTCCCCAGGTGCTTGTGACTATTGGCTACCATATTGGACAAACTAGGCTTGGATGACAAGAAAGGATTTATTTTTATTTTTATTTTTGCTAAGCAAAGGAGATTTTCTAGAAGACTTGAAGTATAATGTTACAGAAATTAACATCTAATATGCCTGTAATCACTTTTAGGAAATGCAAGAAATAAATTATGTCTTTAAATATTTTAATATCTATGGGGCAGAAAAAGTTCCCTATGTGGGAGGCTGAGTATGGGAGGATTGTGATTTGAGGACAACTTAGGCAGAAGCTGGATGTGGTGGCACACAGCTGATGATAGCTAAAAGTAGGCATATCTGTCTATGGATCATGCCAGGGTGGAAAGTGAGACCCAATGCTTCACAGCAGCCAGTCAGAAATCTGGGCAGGGAGGTTGGGTAGTATCATGCCAGTCTAGGAAATACAAAGCCCTGAGTTCAAACTCTATTATGGAAAAAACAAATATTCCCCCATTTTACAAAAATCTTTTTCTAACACCAAAGCCAAATTAGTTTGCATAATGTACATCATTTGTGTGCAGAATATGTCAACAAATTACTGTTGTTTTAATACAACATATGTTCCTCCTTCTATGAATTTGCCCTTTTGGGATTCACATTTAATAATATCCTGGCTATAAAAGCCCACTGTGAAAGTGTTCCTTTTGTTATTGTTGACTGAATAATTAGAATGGTGATGTTGACTGTTTAAAAAATGAACTTTTGGTATGGTGGTTATAATTGCCTTCACTCCTGAGACAGAAGAGTGCTTGAATTGGCTGAGGTGAAATTCCAGCTTAGTGAAATAACTCTCATAAATGGTGTTTGACTGTGGGAACTAACATGTAGTTACAATTCAAATTTAAATAGATAAAATGTTTTCTTTTTCCAATTTGAAAAAGGACCATAGGGGAACTATCTGTTCCTGAATCAGAGTAGGAAACCCAAGGAGGACTTTCTGCTTTCTACCACCCAGGGAGTGTGGGAGGAATTCTTAGTAACTATAGCAGAGGAGGGGATCATGACTGGGAAGATTTTTTTTTAGAGGAGAATCTGTGCATGTGTAAGATTGTTATCCCATAATGTAAGTATATGAGTGAGATGCGACCTGTGTGCATGAGGCCCTAGTAGGACTTTATTGCCCAAAGGTCAAGCTAAAGGCACAAGGGGTTCCACTACACACATACCTCAATTTCTATTAGAACTGGCCTAGAATTGTAAGCACTCCCTGACCACAAAGGAAGTGGCATGGGAGGTACTGGGAAAGAGGAAGAGCTCAAGGTGTCTAGGCACCCATGACTAGGAGAGGGGTGTTGATCTGTGCATTCTTTCTCTGGGATGTGGAAGTATTAACATTTAGATTAATTTCTCAAGGCAGTTGTGCTATCGGATTTCTCTCTCTGGCCAGTTCACTTTAAATGTCTGTAACGCCTAAGGTCTCCTGTGAACTTCAGGAGTAGAAATGTTTGTGGAGAAGGGATTGAATCCATTCCGTCTTCCCTCAGCACCTCTGCACAGACCTTCTCTGTGTTCAGAATGGCAATGCATTTGTAAAGGTGTAAGCCTTTACATTCCCAGGACCTTAAAAGGGCAGTTTCTCCAGGTCTCTGAATGGGGCAATTGCTTGGCCAGGTCAGAGATAGAACCTCCTCCCTCCTCCTCCTCTACCTCCTCCTCCTCTACCTATTCCTCCATTCCCTCCTCCTCCATTCCCTCCTCCTCCTTCTCTCCTTCTTCCTCCTCCTCCTTCTTCCTCCTCCTACTCCTCTTCCTCCTCCTCCTCTTCCTCCTCCTCCTCCTCCTCTTCCTCCTCCTCCTCCTCCTCTTCCTCCTCCTCCTGCTCTTCCTCCTCCTCCTCCTCTTCTTCTTCTTCTTTTTCTTTTTCTTCTTCTTCTTCTTCTTCTTCTTCTTCTTCTTCTTCTTCTTCTTCTTCTTCTTCTTCTTCTTCTTCTTCTTCTTCTTCTTCTTCTTCTTCTTCTTCTATTCTTCTTCTGTTCTTCTTCTCTCCTTTCCTCCTTCCCTTCCCTGAAAGTATTCCAGCCACCCCATATTTGGGAAGTAAGTCTAAATTTATTGATAATGCTAAGTTTTGTGTCTGTATATGCTTTGTAAAATAAAACAAAAAAAAGTCTTATGCATTGCTTATCAAAAAAGATGTGTTTTATCTCTTTGAAAGACTTAACTCTGAGCTGTCTCAGGACAGCACAATTTCAGACGTCTATACTCCTGTGCATCTGTTGGTCTGCCGAGGTGACAATAAAGACTCCTATAATTTGGCTTATTAATTGTGGCATCTTTTGTTTTGTTACTGATTGGGTTACAACAATCAGAGCTCAGCCTCCTAAGTAGCTATGATTACAGGTGGGAGCCACTGCCTTTCTGTTCACATCAAATATTCATGCAACTGTTTCAAGTCAAGTACACTGAAGGGAGAGATTGGGAGAAGAAATCTGGGGTTTGCAGGGTGGCTATCAGATGAATGATTCTAAATTACAGAACGGAGACAGATTTATATGTAATCAATTTGGATTTGCTTTCCCATCTTTAAGTGTAAGAACCAGCCAGGCAGTTCATGTCTTTGCAACCAACTGAATTCAGTTCTGAGTCTCAATTTTCTAGTTGCCAAGTGTTGGGGTCTCCCTCTCCTTGTCTCAAGAAGTAACGCTGATCAAAACGTATTGTATTTACTTATTAAATGAAAGCTCCTATGCATAACTACCTAAAGATTATTCTTTGAAAAGAAATTTTTTTTAAAAGAGGAGAAAACTTTAGCAATGTGGCTTAAGTAGTTAATGTAACTAAAAAGGAAAATTTTAAAGGCCATAAAAGCTGGCCAAAGCAGGAACTTGTAACAGGATGTAACTAATACAAGGAAATAGGACTTAATTAAAATAGCTTTTTATTTCAAAGGTTATGCAAAGTTGTATGGAGAAAGAAACCAAATTTTGACCAAAGATTGTAACTCTTTTTTTTGTCCTAGGACTTGAACTCAGGGCCTGGGCATTGTCCCTTCCTCAAGATTAGCATTCTAGTACTTTGAACCACAGGTCAACTCCTGGTTTGGGGGTGGGTAATTGTACATAAAAGTCTCACAGATTTTCCTGCCAGGGCTGGTCTCAACCCTTGATCTTCAGATCTCAGCTTCCTGAATAGCCAGGATTACAGATATGAGGTACCAGAATATAGCTTGAAGACTGTACTTCTTATACTCCCTCCCCCCAGTTATGTATTCAAAGCTACTGATCCTGTCTATATTTCTGAAGAAGGGCTGAAGTGCTGTCTTCCCCCCTGTTTACAAGGTAATAAATGTCCTTTCTCTCGTCTTCACTGTGTGTCTTTATTTGGTTTATAGGGACAAGAGGCTGGAGCTGGTGTGTGGAATAGCTGGAAATTGGACCTAGGGTCTCCTATGCAGTAGTACACCAGCAATTCCTTCTACCATCAGGCTGTACCTTGAATGATATACCTGAGGAACAACCACATATGTCAAATGTCAGGTTTCTGAATGGAAGATTATTTTGAATTTTCTTTTGCAGGTTTTGTTTGTGGAGATGGCTGTAGTGGCATGCATGACCAGTTAAATTTCCTAGAGGACAAATGGGTGAGAGTGAATGGGGGAGGGGAGACAAGGAAGAGATGGAGGTCACTGGATTCTATTATATGGGAATAGTTTGCAAGATACAGAGAAGCCACATCTTGAGAGGTCAAATTGGGAATCTTTTTTTTTTTCTTTTGGTCAGTTGTGGGGCTTGAACTCTGGACCTGAGCACTGTCCCTCAGCTCTTCAACTTAAGATGAGTGCTCTACCACTTGAGCCACAGTGACAGTGTCACGGAATTTCCTGCCTGGGCTAGCTTTGAACTGTGATCCTCAGATCTCAGTCTCCTTAGTAGCTAGGATTATAGGTGTGAGCCATCAGCGCTTGGCTGGGAGTCTTTAGTAAAATGTCGGTGACTACCGGTAGATTCCTGTCCCAAACACCTGCAGCCCAGAACAGAGCTTGCACAAAGCTTTTAAAGGCAAAAACCATGTTGTGGGTGGGGACAAAGCTCACCACAAGCTAACCATATAGGATAACAATCAGGGGTGAGCATTCTCTATAGCAAAACTTTCCTGGGGATAAACAGTATCACATATATGCAACTAAAAAAATGGCCTGTCTCACCTCAAGGCTTTTCAAGAAGGTTCCCCTAACAAGTTCTCTTTTGGTTATGGTTGTTGTTGTTGTCAGTCATGGGTGCTGTCCCTTGAGCTTTTTTGCTCAAGGGTAGCACTCTACCTCTTTTGGGTTTTTTTGGTCGGGTCATGCGGCCTGAACACTGGGCCTGGGCGCTGTCCCTCAGCTCTTCAGCTCAAGGCTAGCACTCTACCACTTGAACCATAACACCACTTCTGGCTTTTTTTCTTTTTGCTTATGTGGTGCTGAGGAATTGAACCCAGGGCCTCATGCATGCAAGGCAAGTGCTCTACCACTGAGCCACCTTCCCAGCCCCCACTCTACCTCTTTGATTCAGTTTTTCTGATTGTTAATTCGAGATGATATAAATCTCACAGACTTTCCTGTCCAGTCTGGCTTTGAACCACAGTTCCCAGATCTCAGCCTCTTGAGTAGCTACATTTACAGGTGTGAGTCACCAGTGCCCAGCTTGTATCTAACTCTTGAGTGTTTTTTGTCATCTGTTTGT
This sequence comes from Dipodomys merriami, assembly GCF_024711535.1. Lineage (NCBI taxonomy): Eukaryota > Metazoa > Chordata > Mammalia > Rodentia > Heteromyidae > Dipodomys > Dipodomys merriami. The sequence goes on from NW_027205981.1 coordinate 8,923, forward strand.
CACTGTATGCTCAAATCAGCCATCAAAATTGAGAACAATA
>NW_027205982.1:0-12500 GCF_024711535.1 Dipodomys merriami
AGGCCTTGGCCGCTTTCCTGCAGCCTCAGTGGGCAGGAGGCATTGTCCTTTCCCAGAGGAACTCCTGGGAATCAATCCAGTCAAGTAGAAACAGGTCGGTGGTAGTGTCTCCTCCTGGAGTTGACGGGGGGTGCTGGTAGGACGGTGCTCCAGGCAGAGGGCCCCAGTAGAGAGAGTGCTTTGGTGGGGAGAGAGTTCTCTGTGTACACAGGGGAGCTGAGGGGAGCCGGTCTTCTAGGGGGTGAGGTAGGCCGGGGATCCTGAGGCCTGATTCTCCTGACCCTGTGTGTGTGTGTGTGTGTGTGGGAATGGGAGGAGGGCAATAAGGGGAGCATCTGACTTCCTGTGGAATGATCCACGCCTTACCCCCCCTTTCCTTTTGCTTAGGAAATTAAATGACACTGTACGACCCAACAGAACCCCCCCCAAGTATGAGCAAGCTCCAAGTCAAACCTCCCCCTCCCTCCACCCCACTCCCCTCCAGGGTTCCCCCCAAGGGGTCTCAGGGACCCTTGGCTTGTGCATTCCGGGCATCTCACAATGAGAGGCCCCCCCTTTTCTCCTGGCCCAGTTATGCCATTTAACAAATCCATGGGGTTGGGGAGGGGTGCCGAGCTCAGCGCTGAGAATTGGGGCAGAGGAAGGATTGTCTTTTCTTGCTTAAGTGTCCCCAGGACGCCCTGGCGTGGGCTTGGCGGATTCCGGGTGAATCTAATCCCCGTCAGAAAAGGAGCTCAGAAGCAAATCCCTTTCCTGCGCCAGCCCTGCTACTGTCTCTCTCTCTCTCTCTCTCTCTCTCTCTCTCTCTCTCTCTCTCTCTCTCTCTCTCTCTCTCTCTCTCTCTCTCTCTCTCTCTCTCCTCTCTCTCTCTCTCTCTCTCTGGCTCTGCGTCACCTCCTTTGCCGAGGAGGAGAAGCTGCGTGTACAGGGTGGAGGATTTCAGACTCTTCACATTTATTTCATTTCATTGTTTTGGTCAGTCCTGGGGCTTGAACTCTGGGCCTGGGCGCTGTCCCTCAGCTCTTCAGCTCCAGGCAAGCACTCTACCACTTGAGCCACAGTGCTACTTCTGGTTGTCTGGTGGTTCATGGAGATAAGAGTCTCATAGACTTTTCTGCCCCTGGCTGGCTTTGAACACGCGATCCTCCGATCTCAGCCTCCTGAGTAGCTAGGATGGCAGGCGGGAGCCATTTACATTTGCCTTCTTACTCTCTCTGGTTTGACTTTCCCCTGACCCTTGAAGAACTGATGTATTTGGAGGAGGAGGAGGAAGGGGGAGAGCTCATGATAGGAAATGAAAAGAAAAACGGGGCTGGGTTTTAAAACGTTTAATGACTGAGCGCGCAGGGCTCTGCCGGGCTGAAGTCACAGCGTGGTTAGGAGGATTTCAGGCCCTGGCGGGGCTGGTGACATCTGTTTAATTTTACATGTCTGGAATACATTCTGCAAATAATGAACTCCAAATGTAGGACTCAATTAGGGAACCATTTTATCTGCAACCAAGAAATTGTGGGGTTTGTTGTTGCTTTTATTTATTTATTTTTTAAATAAGAGCAAGCATTTCGGCCGAACAAGAGCTTTATAAAAAAAAAAAAAAGTCTCAGCAAACCTCTGGTCCTCTTTCCTCGTGGGATGGATGGATGGATGGATGGATGGATGGATGGACGGATGGATGGACGGACGGACGGTGGGTGGAAGGAGCATGGGTTCTGTTGCTGTGTGCATCAGATGTCATTATGTAATTTCATACCCGTCCTTCCTGGCTTTGTCTCCAGACACGCGCTCAGCCCTGTGCCGCCCACTGTGGAGAGACCTCGACTGTACGCGTGAGACCGTGTTCCAGAAAGCTGCAGGGAGGGAGGGAAGGGCTGTGGCCACATGCCTTAGCGACCACCTGTCCATGTCACGTGACTTGCTGGCAGGCCTGGGGAAGCAAAGCATGCAGAGGTCTGGCTGGAAGATGAGATCTTCCTTCCTTCCTTCCTTCCTTCCTTCCTTCCTTCCTTCCTTCCTTCCTTCCTTCCTTCCTTCCCTCCTTCCCTTTCTCCCTCCCTCCTTCCTTCCTTCCTTCCCTTTCTCCCTCCCTCCTTCCTTCCTACCTACCTTCCCTTTCTTCCCTTCTTCCTTCTTTCTTTCCTTCCTTTCTTCTCCCTCCCTCCTTTCCTTCCTTCCATCCTTCCTTCCTACCTTCCTACTTTCCCTCCTTCCCTTCTTTCTTCCTTCCTTTCTTCCCTCTTTTCTCCCTTCCCTCTTTCCTTCTTTCTCTCTTTCCTTCCTTCCCTCTTTCCTTCCTTCCTTCCTTCCTTTCTTTCTCTCTTTCCTTCCTTCCCTCTTTCCTTCCTTCCTTCCTTCCTTTCTTCCTTCCTCCCTCCCTCCTTCCTTCACTCCTTCCCTCCCTCCCTCTTCTTTTTTTTTTTTTAATACCAGTACTCGGCTGAAAGTTTTCTTATGAGCCTTGGTTTCCTCATCTGTAAAGTAAGATTAACAGCGGGGCTGTGGCAACAACTTTTGCTGGGCATTAAATGAGATCATGTCACCAATTGTGTATTCAGACGTGCATTGCCCATCCTGAGCCTTGTCTATTGTTGTGGTTGTTTTGTCTTGATCCTGGGGTTTGAACTCATGGCTTGGGTGCTGCCTCTTCATCTGTTCACTCAAGGCTAGAGCCCTCTGAACCATTTGAACCACTGCTCTGTTTCCAGAGATTTTTCTTTTTGATGGTTAATTAAAGATAAGAGTCTTACAGGGACTTTCCTGCCTGGGCTGGCTTTGAACCTCCACCCTCAGATCTTAGACTACTGAGTAGCTAGGATGACAGGCGTGAGCCACTGGCTCCTGGCCGGGACGATCATTATTTTGGTCCCTACCACATCTTTGTTGACATGTCACTGGAGTGTTCCCTGCCTCAGTTTCCCCACCTGAGGTCTGGGAGTCCTCACGTCCTCTTCCTTTGAGGGCTGCTCTTCAGCGGGTTGAGGGGTGCAGAGAGTTTTCGACACACATCTCCGGCAGGGGAGTTGGGGGTCTGAGCCCCAGCGGGCTGTTCATGACTGCAGCCTTAGAGCCGGGCATTCCGATTTCCCCTGCTGATTGCTGATTCTGATTTCTCCGTGTCCCCACGCCCCACCACGGCTGCCACCGTCAGGCGGATGGCTGGGGTGCCCCTGCCCTTGCTGAGGATGGCAAAGGTGACTGGCACCGGACCCCCCTCCACCCACCCCACCCTGCTCCACCCACCCCACCCCGCCCTCCTGAGCAGGGTGTTGCTTCTCCAACAGCCGTTTCCCACGAACCCATTCATCTCTGCCATGCAGGTGAGGAGGCTTTGGAAATTAATTCCTAAAATTACCCTCTTCCGACTCTTTCAACGTCACCTCCAAGCGCCCTAATGAAGCTCAGACTCCATTTCTGGGCAGCTTGGAGAGGTGTGGTGGATGGTGGCCTATTTCAATTTACCCAGCAGCCTGGGAGCTCACGTGTGCGCACGCGCACGGTCTCAAAGATGTATCTGTGTAATGAAGACACACACACACACACACACACACACACACACACACACGCACGCACAGTTCCCCAAGGCAGGCCATGTTAGTGAACATCGGTTTAATAGAGGATTAGGAGGTAGAATTAATGTTGCCCAGGGGTACAGGCAAGAGACTTCAAACACCTTTTAGAAAACAAATTAACGGGTATTTTTTGTTGTTGTTGTTGGGGTGTTTTTTTTTCTTTCAGAAATCAGGGGCGATGAGAGAGTTTTCCTCGGGCTCCCTTGCTTTCTTTTGAAATGTGTTTTTAACACGGGTGTAAACAGTTGGGGTTGGGGTGGCGTGGGGCTTCCTGTGTGCGCGTCATTAGCGGGTGTCTCTAGGAGAAGAATTCGGCTCATTATCTGGGCATTTGGATCTTGGGGGGCGGGAGGCTGGCTGCGGCACCCCCTTTTCCTCCCTTGTTGCTTGGCCACACTGAGGAATGGGTTGATTTGGGGTTCAGGTGCTTCTATGACTTCTTCCTGTCAAGACCTGTACCCCCAGTTCCTCAGTAGAGTGGATTCCTGGGGTCAGGGCTGTGGGGGGGGGCTCAGTGTACGCCTTTATTTCCCTCCCCTTCTGCCATGTGGGGGGTAGCCTGGTATGGAGGGCGAGGTCCCTGTGGGCTTTGTGTCCCCCCATCCTTGTGTGTGTGTGTGTGTGTGTGTGTGTGTGTGTGTGTGTGTGTGTGTGTGCCCACAGACCATCCTGGCAGAGGATTCATGTGTCTCTGTGCCCAGCTATGGAGTGAACCTGGCTGGCCTTTGGAAGTGTGGTGGCAAAGCCGGGCACCGGTGGCTCATGCCTCCTCAGGAGGCTGAGATCTGAGGATCGAGGTTCAAAGCCAGCCCAGGACAGGAAAGTCCCTGTGAGACTCTGATCTCCCATAAACCACTAGAAAACCGGAAGTGGCACTGTGGCTCAAGTGGTAGAGCGCTCGCCTGGAGCTGAAGAGCTTAGGGACAGCGCCCAGGCCCAGAGTTCAAGCCCTGTGATTGACCTAAAAATAAAGAAAAACATAAAAAGAAACATGGCTCTGATTGGGCTATGGATATGGAAATGGTGGGTTGAGTGGATCGAGTTGTACGATCACTACAGGAAGGTTCTTATAAGCTCAGGAGACTGGGTGGGCACTCAGGTGAACCCTTCAGAGCAGCGGGGGTCATGGGAGCTGAGGGGGACGGGCAGGGGAAGCCGCACCCCACTCTCCTTCCAGCCTCCCCGGCGATGCTCGGCCCTGGGCTCCTCTTGAGGGGTTTGCTCCTGCCGGAGTTTGGGACAGAAACCTCCAAATTGCATCCCTCCAGCTTCCCGCTCAGAGCACGCCTTCTTCCTGTGTAAAGTGAGGGCAATAAATAAAGGTCGCTAACACGTCTGAAGCACTTAGTATGTGCCAGACACGGCTCCCGCACGCCCCTCCATCCCGCACCCTGTTCCCTTATTTCATCATCGCGTCCCGGGACGAGGTGCTGGTACTGAAGCCATTTTAAAAGGCCACAAACTGAGGCCTTGGGAGACAGATTCACTCTGCCTACAGGCTGCAAGAAGCGGTAAGTACACAAAGCCTGCTGCATCTGGGGATTTACTCCGTGCGGTTTTGAACAAGTGCCCATCCGAGAGAATGAGTCAAAAGACAATTGGATTGGTGGTGGTGGTGTTTTGTGGGTCTTGGGGCTTGAACTCTGGGCCTGGGCGCTGTCCCTCAGCTCTTCAGCTCAAGGCTAGCGCTCTACCACTTGAGCCACAGCACCACTTCCGGCTTTTTTCTGCTTCTGGGGTGCTGAGGAATCGAACCCAAGGCCTCAGGCATGCGAGGCAAGCGCTCTACCAACTGAGCCACCTTCCCAGCCCCAATATTGTTGTCTTTTTTATTGGAACTGGTGAATCCCGGTGTGTCCTTCCAGGGCCGTCTGTCCTAATGTCCCAGAGCCACAGTCACGAGAGAGAAGGACAGAGATGTCCAGGCAGGGAAGAGTTTCCATTGGCAGAGGGGGCGTGGTGTCAGGGGTGCGTCTTCAGGCCAGGGGGCTACCCAAAAGGCCAAAGGCCCCACCCAGAGAGGTACACGCGGGCCTATTAACAACCAGCTCCAGGGGGAGGGACAAAGCCAAAGCACCCACCCATGACCACAGTGTGGCTGTCCTGTAGGTGCTCAGTGGATCGGTAGGGCGAGTGTGCCCGGGCTCTGGTGTGTGGAATTTATTTACAGTGTGAAGATCCTTTCCTCCAGGGTCTGTCTGTCTCATTTCTCAGCAAGAAGCTTCTAGAAGCAGAGAGAGAGAGAGAGAGAGACCTCTGAGTTCCCAGTGTTCTCTTTCCCAGGTCAGGTTAGGTCGAGAAGAGTTTCTCACGGGAGCGCTCTGTCCACTGTGTTAAAAACAGCGTGGATTCCCCCAAGACGTGACCTGGGTATAGTCAATTGGGAAAAGAAGAAGTAAGAGGAGGAGGGGGGGAAGAAGGGGGGGAGGAGGGGGAGAGGAGGAAGGGGGGAGGGGAGATGTTCTTGGAAAGAAATGCAGTTGGGGAACTGAGGCCATATGAAGCTCTGCTCAGCTTGGACGTCCTGGCCAGGCGTCACGGCAGGAATGTGGCACGGGTGTCTGCCTTGCTTCTGCAAGGTAGTCCTTACTAGTGGGTGTGCGCAGATAGGTGTGTCAGTGCTGGTCCAGCCTGGCACCTGCGGGCTCCTGAGCGGTCTCCTGCCTTTGAGGCCTGCACGGGTAGGACCTGGGAAGGCCCGCCATTGCATTTTCTTGTCTTTTCATTCATTCATTCATTCATTCATTCATTCCCAGTCCTGGGGTTTGTACTCAGGGCCTAGGCACTGTCCCTGAGCCTCTTTGTGCTCAAGGCAAGCACTCTACCACTCGAGCCACGGTGCCACTGCTGGCTTTTTTCCCCCCTTCTGAGTCATGTATTGCCTGGGTTGGCTTCTTCAAATGATGATCCTCAGATCTCAGCCTCCTGAGTTGCTAGGACAATCAGCCTTCCTCATATTGGCCTCTACAAACTACAACTCCCAGGATTCCTTGCCAGTTGGCTTTGACCAATGAGAGGCACCAATGGGAAATGGTGGGGCAGGAGGTGGGGAGAGGGGAAGGAGGCTGGGGCTGTCAGCCTGCCCCTGTTCCCCACTGGCCCACAGGGGGGAGGGTCAAAGCCAGGAGCGCCCTGCCCACTGGCCTTGGGGCGGGGCTCAGGTTACCTCCCAGCCTGGGGGGCCCAGGGTGAGATTTGCTATGGGCAGGGGGCCTAACCACACTGCCTGCCCCTGCCCGCCCGAACCCCTTCCCTTCTGATGAGCAGCATGGGCAGGCTGGCCTCCAGGGAAAAGATTTTTAGTGTTCAGAATGTGTCCAGCAGCAGGTGGATTGGTCTCCCACTGAGGGGGGACCGGGTTGGGAAGACTGTGAAAAACGGGCTTCCTTCCTTCCTTCCCTCCTTCCTGCCCTCCTCCCCTCCTTCCCTCCCTCCTTCCCTTCTTCCCTCCTTCCTTCCTTCCCTCCCTCCCTCCTTCCTTCCTTTCCTACTACCCTCCCTCCCTCCTTCCCTCCCTCCCTCCCTCCCTCCCTCCCTCCTTCCTTCCTTCCTTCCTTCCTTCCTTCCTTCCTTCCTTCCTTCCTTCCTTCCTTCCTTCCTGTCTCCTTCCCTCCTTCCTTATTTCCTTCCTTCCTTCCTCCTCCTTCTTCCTCTTTCTCCTCCCCTTTCCTTCCTCCTTCCTTCCTCCTCCTCTCCTTGCTCCTCCTCCTCTTTCTTCCTCCTTCTCTTTCCTCTTCCTCCTCCCTTTTCTTCCTCTTTCCTTACTTCTCCTCCTCCTTTCCCCCTCCTCTCCTTGCTCTTCCTCCTCTTCCTCCTCCTACTTATCCTCCACCACCACCACCACCACCACCACCATCATCATCATCATCATCTCCTCTTCACCCCCTCCCCATTTCCCATCTGGGAGCTGACAGCCACGGCCTGCTCTGGTCACTGGCTCCATGGATGGTACAGCCGCCCCTGGGCTCAGGTGAGGGGCTGTGGGTCCTGCGCCCAGGCCGGGGGCGTTAGGAGGGTCGCAGCCCCTTGGGCGGCGGGTGTGGCTGCTGCACCTGCTCCCCCTGGCTGGGCCGCCCCAGGCGTGGGTCACCACGCACACCCCCATCACCAGGCCTTGGTCTTTAGGGATCCTGGGCTCAACCTCTGCTTCTCAGATGGCTGGTCCAGAGCAAGGCTCCTCCTTTCCCGCCCCCCCACCTGGGCCTGCCCTCCTCCTTGGTCTGGGGTGCAGGCCGGGACTGGGGGGTGTGAGGGAGGGATTCTGAGAAGGGTAAGGGGGTGGCCGCCGGGTCACACAGGAAAAAAAAAAGCCCAAGTTGCACTTTTCTGGCTGGTGCTTCACAGAGGTGCCATGAGACTTCTGACAGCCGGCGGGAGGGGCTAAGGGGGGGCAGGAACAACAAGGGGGTCCCTGCTTTAGCTTCAGACCACTGGGGTATGGGCGGGGAGGACCTGGTTTAGGGAGAGCCGGCCAGGGTTTGGCAGGAGGCCCGACAAAGCCTGGCATCTGCTTCCCCCAGGCGGCCATCTTGTTCCCACCACCAGGAGGATGGGGCCGCTGCAGGATGGATGCAGGCCGGGTCACCCGTCCACGGAGGCCTCTACCTGGCTGCAGGCTCCCCGGCCGTCCGGCCCAGGATGTAGAGTGCCCAGTGCAAACCAGAGCCATGGTGCTCTTGTCCATAATGTGAAAAGAGAGGGGAAATAAACACACACACACACACACACACACACACACACACACACACACACACACACACACACACACACACACACACACACGCACACGCACACGCCCAGGCCAAAGAGAACAGATATAAGAATGTTCTTGAGTGTAAGTTTTTCTCCCATAAATGTGTTAGTTAAACCTTTGGCACCCGTGATGCCTGGAAAAGCCCGCAGAAAGATGCCAGATGTTCTGACACGCATGTGGTTCTAGCGAGATGAGCCTCAGGCCCCCACGGGTGTGGCCGGGGCTGGAGTTGGCTTCCCAGCTGTGACTTCAGCTGGTGAATCTGAGCCTGGTTCTCCAGCTGCGGGTGGTAGGCCACCATCTTGCTTCGTTAGCAAAGGATGGCACCCCGGAATAGGCAGAGAAAGCCGGGCCCTTGCTTCTCAGCCATTAATGCATCTCCACGTTACTCAATGTCTTCAAAAATTCACATCATTTTGAGCCAGGCGCTGGTGGCTCACACCTGTCATCCCAGCTACTCAGGAGGCTGAGATCTAAGGACTGCGGTTCAAAGCCAGCCCAGGGTAGGAAAGTTCATGAGACTCTGATCTCCAATAAACCACCAGAAAATCAGAAGTGGCGCTGTGGCTCAAGTGGTAGAGCACTTGCCTTGAGCTGAAGAGCTGAGGGACAGCACCCAGGCCCAGAGTTCAAGCCCCATGACTGACCACAACAGCCACAACAACAAAAAAGATATGATAAAAATCCACATAATCTTATGGAGATGACTATCATAGCCCGTGGTAACTGGGTTTCTCAAACATCAGCTTTTCGTGTGTGTGTGTGTGTGTGTGTGTGTGTGTGTGTGTGTGTGTGTGTGTGTCTGATCGCTTGTCCTTGCCTTGAAAGGAAGCCAGACATGGCTGTGGTCTGTTGGGCAGAGAAAGTTTAGCGTGGTTGCATTTGTTCAGGGAGAGAAAACAAAGATGGAACTCAGCATGCTGGAAAACAGGGGAAGAGGAGGCCGGTGGGCTTAGAATGAATAGGAAATGGCTAGATACGCAAAGCCCACTTGAATACTGCCCGGGACAGCGAACCACTTGTTATCGAGAGATACAGTTCAGGGTCGTGTGCAGGGAACAGCGCACACGACTCATTAGCGAGAGATACAGTTCAGGGTCGTGTGCAGGGCTCGCCTCCCGTTTCAAGACCTTGGCATTCCTCCTGATGCTTTTCCATTCGCACGCATCCGTTCGCAGGAGTTGGTATTAATTAAATCAACATACAACCGCAGAACTGGCCCCAGGCCCCATCTTTCAACTATTAAAGTCCCTCTTGGCAACCGCGCGCCAGAAAAGCACCTCTTCTAATTTTGTTGGTAGTTTTTGTTTAATTTCCAAATGTGCTTTTTTTTTTTTTTTTAATGTACCCAAGGGTAAAAAAAAAAAATACAAGGAGCTGCATTAGGACAATTCTAACGTGTGTGTGTGTGTGTGTGTGTGTGTGTGTGTGTGTCTGTGTCTGTGTCTGTGTCTGTGTCTGTGTTGGGGCTTGAACTCAGAACCTTGAGCTTTTTAAATTTTTCTTTCAGTGCATTTGTTTGTTTTTGCTCAAGGTTGGTGCTCTACCACTTGCGCCACATACCTCCCCTTCCAGCATTTTTGCAGGTGAGTTGGAGATCAGAGTCTCACAGACTTTTCCGCCCAGGCGGGCTTTGAACCCTGATCCTCAGACCTCAGCCTCCTGGGTAGCTAGGATGACAGGTGTGAGCTGCCTGCCAATGTCCACTGGCTCCAACGTTGGTTTCCATGTCTCTGTGCGTTTGTTTGCTTGGTGTCTTCATGTGTTCTGTGCCCGGTGCAGCAGTTGAGTAATGAAGGTAACACCTCAGCCCTTTCAAAATATGTAATCTAGACTACAAAAAACAAACAAACCATGGAGCCGGGTGCTGGTACCTCATGCCTGTAATCTCAACTACTCAGGAGGCTGAGATCTGAGGATCGTGGTTCAAAGCCAGCCCTGGCAGGAAAGTCTGTGAGACTCTGATCTCCAATAAACCACCAGAAAACCAGAAGTGGCGCTGTGGCTCAAGTGGTAGAGCGCTCGCCTTGAGCTGAGGGACAGCGCCCAGGTCCAGAGTTCAAGCCCCACGACCCACAAAAATAGAGCCCCATGGGCTCGGCACATAGCCGGGGGTTGGGGGATGGGCCGGGGGGGGGGACATCAAGGTGACCCCAGGAGCAAAGCTAATGGGCCCAAGAGACTTCTAACTTAGGAATAAGCAAGTGTGAAGAGCACCCCAGGACGGGAGACACACCCTGTGGAGAGTAATATTCCGGCTCTGTATTCTAGTACCACGTCACGGCCATCCACATGCCGCGGGATTGGCAGCTTCGGGTTTGGGGACCTGGTGAGGGGGTCGAGGGGAACCCCAGACCCAGCGGGAGAGGCCTGAGGGGCAGGAAGGCCTCAGGGCTGAGTGGACGCTGCTCGTGCCTTGGGCTGAGGTAGCTTAGGAGACTTGTCCAGCTCCGGGGATACCAACGGTCAGTTACAGCCGTGATCTGGGGGTCTCTTGGGCAGGGAGCACCCCTCACTGGGCTCCAGCTGTCATAGATGGGGAAGGAGGGTATCTGTGAGCAGTGTAGCTATGAGTCTCCGTGTCTGAGCCATTAGGTGAGGGCAAGGCTGTGGTCAGTGCCTTTTTTTGGGGGGGGGGTCAGTTGTGAGGCTTGAACTCAGGGCCTGGGCGCTGTCCCTCAGCTCTTCAGCTCAAGGCTGGCGCTCTACCACTTGAGCCACAGCGCCACTTCCAGTTTCCTGGTGGTTCATGGGAGATGAGAGTCTCACAGACTTTCCTGCCCGGGCTGGCTTTGAACCACGATCCTCAGATCTCAGTCTCCTGAGTAGCTGGGATGACAGGCGTGAGCCACCAGCACCCAGATTGTCCTGGCCTGCCCCCCGGTGCATGCCAAAGGCCTGGGCATCTTCTGAGGCAGGCGATGTGATGGCGGACCCTATTTCTCCAGCCTTCTGGGTGGAGGGGTGGCTGAGAAGCCCACCTTCTCTGAGCTGTGGAGTGGAGCTCTCCTCCAGCCCCGGGGAGGGGGATCAGATTGCTGGGGGAGTGCACGGTGGTGGGGGGCAGCCAGCCCTGAGCCTGTCAAGGCTAACAGATAGTCCTTGGCTGTCTCCCCCCTTCCCTCCCCCCCACTCCGGCCCCATTGTGTCAAAGCATGTGGTATAAACTACGGGAGAGCGCTGGGAAATTGCTTGAATTAACAAACTCATTTTTCCCGAGACCCCAGCTTGAACCCGAGTGGGGAGAGTTCAGGGCTCTTTGGCGACGAGATCCGATAGATCAGGAGGCCACGTGACGCTGCGCTCCCAGCCTTGATCAAATGCACATTTTGGGGTGGTGGGGCAGGCTCCGGCCTGCTCTCTGTCAGCCGCCCTGGGTTCCTCGGCGGTGTAGCGGGCTGGGCCAGGGGGGCGGTGGACCCAGCAACTGCTTTGGCTGCTAGAAGCAAGGTCAAAACAGCACCCTCAGCCGGGCGCCGGTGCTCACGCCTGACATCCCAGGTACTCAGGAGGCTGAGATCTGAGGATCATGGTTCAAAGCCAGCCCAGGCAGGAAAGGCCTGACCTCCAATGAACCACCAGAAAACCAGAAGTGGCACTGTGGCTCAAGTGGTAGAGTGCTCGCCTTGAGCTGAAGAGCTGAGGGACAGCGCCCAGGCCCAGAGTTCAAGACCCAGGACACACACACACACACACACACACACACACACACACACACACACACACACACACACACACACACACACACACACACACACACACACACACACACACACACACACACACACACACACACACACACACACACACACACCAGCCCCCTCTCCTTCCACCTCAGCCCCTCTATCTGGAGAAATCTTTACCCATGTCCCAGCTTCCCCTGGACTGGCATTCCCCCCCACCCAAAGCAACCAGAGACCAGCGCTACCTCTCCACCCGTGGCTCAGCCTGCACAGCCCTCTTCCAGGCCAAAGCTGAGGCCCAAGGGTCACCCCACAGTCGTGAGCACACAGGTCTGTCCTGTCAGGTCCCAAACTCCCCACTCTGCCTGTCTCTTTCCTTGTTAGTGGCTGTTGGGGTTCGGGGACCTCGGCCATGGAAAGCCACTGGGTGGGTTCTTAGCTTCACACTACCCAACTCAGCTTGGGCGGCAGAGCAAATTCTAGATCTAGATGACTCCG